>NC_077234.1:3703332-3708332 GCF_027887165.1 Monodelphis domestica
GCCGAGCCAGGCGAGCCTGGGGAAGAAAGAGGGGCCTGTGTGCAGAGCCTCCTGGCTGCAGAGGCCCCCCAGGGCTGGGCCACCAATTCCCAGGCCCTGGGCTGCCTGCCCTTTCCTGGTGGGGCTGCTCCAAGAGGCAAGTGGAGGCCGGCTCTCAGCGCTCCTAATGGCCCCTCTGGGCCTCTGCTGGGCACCACAGCTCTCTCCTGGAACCCCGGGGGGATGTGGGCCCGCTTTGGCTTCTCTGCCCTCCATGCCCAGCCTTTCCGGAAGAGGGTTTAGCCCAGCAGGGATCTGTGCCGGCCGGCCGGCGGGGTATCTGAGTGGCCCCAGGGCCCGGCACCTTCCCTTCTTCAACGGAGTGTTACTCTAGGCTCGACACACACGAGTGAGCCAACCACTGGACCAATATGGCGGGCTGATGCACAGCTGCAGTGGGAGACGTCCAAGGGAAGAAGACAAAGAGACGAATGTCAGTAGCCGATGCGGGGTGGGGGCAGGCTGAGTCCTCGGTGGCCTTTCTGAGGCCGGCCCTGCCCCCTTCTTTGCAGAGCCCCCCCCTGCCCGCCCGCCCAGGGGTGCTTCTTGGCCCCTCCCTGTCTCCTCCGTCGGTCAAAGCGTGCCTCTCTGAGCCACAGGACGCAGACCAAGTGAGCCTTCCTGCTTGAGATCTCCTTCCCTTGTGGGTCTGCGCCCCCTCCAGGCCAGCCACGCCACCAAGATGGACGTGGGCCAGATGGGCGTGGATCCGAGCGGGCATCTGAACTTGAGAAACCCCCAGAGAATAGCATGTCCAGGAGCAGCAGCAGAGTAGGGAGCCACAGCAGAGCAGCTGGCCTCCCTGCTGCCCAGGTCTCCATTAGGCTTGGATAACGGAGGGAGTGAACTGAGGAGATAACAGGCCAGTATTCCTATTCTTCCCAGAAAAAGAGCAGCAGGGAAGACTCCAAGAAAATCCTACTGGTGGCTCAGTGGTTAGAGCACTGAGCCAGGGAAAGGGTTCAAATTCAGCCTCTGACACCTCCTGGCTGAGTGATCCTGGGCAAGTGTCTAAACCTCTGTCTGCCTTTGTTTCCCTAACTGCAAAATGAGGAAAATGACAGCCCCTTCCTTTCCGGGCTGTGCTTAGCGCAGGGTCTGGCACACAGTAGGTCCTGTGGTTGGAATGGGTGTCACAAACAGAGGCATTCACACCTACGCCCCCCCCCACCAGTCCCAGTTCCTCAATGAGCCTGGCGGGGGGGGGGCTCAATTCCCCGTCGCCAACTGACCCCAATTCAGAACCAATGGACGGGAGGCCACAGAACACAAACTCCTCCCGGCAGCGCTGAGCAATGCTGAGTCCTGCTTTTCATCGGAGCAATGGAGTCAGTTCAGCAGAAAGGCTCCGCCTGGGATGCGGGGCTTCCGGCAGCCTTTACCACCCTCCAGCACCGGCCCAGTTAAGATTTCTTTTGTAAAGCCCTATCTTCCGTCTTAGTCAATACTGAAGACTGATTCCAAGGCAGAAGAGAGGTAAGGGCTGGACAATGCGGGTAAGTGCCTGGTCCAGGGTCACACAGCTGGGAAGCATCTGGGGTCAAATTTGCACCCAGGACCTCCCATCGCCACTGAATCACCCCGCTATCCCCTTGAAGTCACCATCTTGTCGCCTGTGCCTGCCTTATTTGGCTTGGCTTTCTCCTCTCACCCACAAGCCCTTCTATGAGGTCAGGGTCCGAGACACTCTGCAGCGTTGGTGCTCCTCTAATATCTGAAGTCCTCTCCGAGTGGGAGAATCCTGGGGACGGGGCTGATGGCCAAGCAGAAGGCTTGGGGCTGAAAGGGCCTCCTGGGTCCTCCGGTCCAACCTCTTCATTCTACAGATAGGGAAGCCGAGGCCAGACACTCGTCATGGAGCACCTTCTGCCTCTGTTTGGCTCATCGCTGCTCCCTCCGCTTCACAAGAGTCAGCCACAAACTCTCCCACTTTCCATGTGCCCGGCTCTGTGCTCAGGGCCGGGGGAGAAAGAAAGGACAGAGACAGGCGCTCCTGGAAGCCGAGGGCAGGTCGCTCGGGACGAGCTCGAGCTGAGCAGCCTCCCCGGACAGAGTCATGGAGGGAGGCCTTAGCATCGAGCAGATGCCAGGACCGGGACTGGACACGCTTGGGCCCTTCCTCGGCCCTGACTCTTCCCCAGGTCCTGGCTCGCTCCATCGCCCCTCCTGGGCAGTCCTGTCCAGCCAGGCCCGGCCCCCCACGGGGCTGGTTTGCTCCAGACTTGGCAGCTGGTAGAGCTCACCAGTCTGGCTCCCCTCGTGTCTTGGAATCGATTCGCCCTATTCCTGCCAACACAGAGGAGCCGTAAGGGCGAGGCCCGGGGGTTAAGTGACCTGCCCAGGAGCCCCAGCTAGGAAATGCCACATTTGAACCCAGGACCTGCCACCTCCAGGACTGACTCACCAGGTGGCTGCCCCTCCCCCTGGGTGTCGGAGGACATTGTTTTTCCTTCAGAAGCCCCGATTGCAGGGGCTGGGGGTGTTTCTACGTGCCCAAAGTGGGGAGGGGGTGTTGCTGGAGGGGAGGTTCCCCAGCAGGAAGCAGGTGCTGGGCGCTGCCCCCCAACAGCAGTGTTTGGGTTTGCCACCACCAACGGTATCTGGTTGCCTGGCTGCCTAATGAGCAGAGAGCTAAGCCTGCCTCCGTGGCGCCTGGACTGCTGGAATTTCCACCTTGCTCTGTGGGCTCTTTGAACCCTGACTCCAGCCCAGCTTTGGCATCCGCTGCGGTGCCAGTCAGCCCGCTTAGCTTCGGTTCACCCCATTTCTTTCGGGTCTCCTCTACACAAAGCACTGTGCTAGGCTCTGGGCACCACCGTGGGCACAGGGGCTCTTGGCTAGAGGGGGCATCCTCCATGTGCCCTTCATCGAGGGTCCTCCCGGAGCCATGGAGGCTTTCCTCCCGTGGTCCGAGGCCAGCTCCGGCCACATGCCCACGTCACCGCCCTCTCTGCTCCCTCCCGTGGCACCTCGTGGATGGCTTGTCTTCATCACAAGCCTCCGCCCTGCCCTCCGGGTTGCCTGCAGTGCTGACTCTCGGGAGTTTGTGGGGAGCCACATGGTTCCTGGCTGCACAGCATTGCTGGAAGGTTTCTACAGAAAAGGCCACTTGGGAGGTGGAGAGGAGGAGCGGATGCTTCTGTTGAGCTGACTGGCAACATGGGAGGGGTGCGGTGCTCCCCCGAGACCAGGTAGCCAGCTGTGCGCCTGCCGCTGGGCCTGGGCCCCATTCATTGTCCACTGGCGAGACTAACTCCATGGACTCCTGCTCAAACTCCACGCCAGCTCGTCCTCGTTCACTTAGTTTCTCCTGCGGGGCTGGTTAAGGCAAACTTCTTAGGGTGCTTAGAGATCTCCGCTCGGAGACTTGGCCACGTGTGAGGCTTTGATGTCTCCAGGACGATGTCATCCGAACACACAAAGACCTCCAAGAGCTTTTGGAGGACCCCATTATTTCTTAGGAACCAAGGAATGGACGCAAAGCCTTCATCAAGCCCTTCTGACACGCTAAGCCCTGCGTGAAGTCCTGGGGAGAGAAATAAGGAAATTAAAGTCTCTTTTCTCAAGGAGGTCATAGTCTAAGAAGCTGCTTAATAGCCCCTCCCCTCAAGGAGCTATATAAGGTGTGTGTTGAGGGGGGTCAGCCTGAATGAAAAGAAGCTATTAATTGTTTGCTACATGCTAAGCACTGTGGCACAAATATAAGGTCCAGATGGCCTCGACCCCAAAGAGCTCGTGATCTCATGGAGGAGACAATATAGGTAGGAAGCGGTGGCCAAGGAGGGATGATTTTGCCTGGGAAGTCACAAGGAAGGTGAGTAGAGGTATAGAGTGGATACGACAGGTCAACTGACATGAGCTTCATAGAAGCAATGATAGTGATTGATTACAGTGTCCACATAAAATGCTATCCATCCATCCATCCATTCATCCATTTGTCTATCTATTCATCTATCCATTATCCTCTATTCACCTATCCATCTATCTATCTATGCATTAATCATCCATCCATTCATCCATCCATCTGTCCATCCATCCATCCATCCATCCATCCATCCATCTATCCATTATCCTCTATTCACCTATCCATCTATCTATCCATCTATGCATTCATCCATTAATCATCCATCCATCCATTCATCTGTCCATCCATTCATCTATCCATCCATCCATCTGTCCATCCATCCATCCATTCATCCATCCATCTGTCCATCCATCCATCCATCCATCCATCTATCCATTATCCTCTATTCACCTATCCATCTATCTATCTATGCATTAATCATCCATCCATTCATCCATCCATCTGTCCATCCATCCATCCATCCATCTATCCATTATCCTCTATTCACCTATCCATCTATCTATCTATGCATTAATCATCCATCCATTCATCCATCCATCTGTCCATCCATCCATCCATCCATCCATCCATCCATCCATCTATCCATTATCCTCTATTCACCTATCCATCTATCTATCTATGCATTAATCATCCATCCATTCATCCATTCATCTGTCCATCCATTCATCTATCCATCCATTCATCTGTCCATCCATTCATCTATCCATCCATCCATCTGTCCATCCATCCATCCATCCATCCATCCATCTATCCATTTGTCCATCCACTCATCTATCCATTATCCTCTATTCACCTATCCATCTATCTATCCATCTATGCATTCATCCACTAATCATCCATCCATCCATCCATTCATTTGTCCATCCATCCATCCATCCATCCATCCATCCATTCATCCATCCATCCATTCTTCCATCCATCTGTCCACCCATCCATCTATCCATTTGTCCATCCATCCATCCATCCATTCATCCATCCATCCATTCTTCCATCCATCTGTCCACCCATCCATCTATCCATTTGTCCATCCATTCATCCATCCATCTGTCCATCCACTCATCTTCCATTATCCTCTATTCACCTACCCATCCCTCCA
>NC_077234.1:3713332-3826470 GCF_027887165.1 Monodelphis domestica
GGGGAGAATCAATATAACTTTCAACATTGAAGAAATTGAAAATATGTGTAACATGTCATCCATGCAGTTCCTTTTTTTTTAAACCCTCAGCTTCCAGCATAGAATCAACACTTGGTATTGGTTCTAAGGCAGAAGAGTGGTCAGGGCTAGGCAAGGAGGATGAAGTGACTTGCCCAGGGTCACCCAGCCAGGAAGTGTCTAAGGTCAGATTGGAACCCAGGACCTCCCCTCTCTGGGCCTGGCTCTCCATCCACTGATCCACCCAGCTGCTCCCAAAGAGTAGTTGTAACAGGTGGGAAGAGCAGGAGGAAAGGACCATTTCTGAAAGCCCATGTCTGGACCATTGCCTCGGGGATTGACAAGACTTCTTAAGTCCAAGGGAGGCAGCAGAGCGCCCTGAAGAAGAAACAAGATGTCATGGGTGGCAGACGAGTCAAACCACCATTGCTGCCTTGAGCCCATCTTCTCTTAGATCCTGATGTTGCCGGCTGGAGGCCCTGCAGCCTGGCCTTGGGGACAGCCAGGCTTCCAGCCCAGTGTTCACGGACGTCCCAGAGAGGCAGACACGAGAGGGTAAAAAGGGAACTTAATATCCCGACACTCGTTAATGAGAAAACACGCCATTTGACAAAGGGCCTTGCTAGTTTTCTGGGAAGAACGGCTGCCGTCTGACAGGAAGTAGGTCTCTTGAATCCCATTTCCCACTGAATAGATCTATGTGACCATAACGCTATCACCTGTAAAGAAGAGGCCAGAAGCAGATCACGGGCCTCTGGTGGATTTCTCATTCCAGCAGAGATAAAGGCATTGCAAGAGAGGAAGGGGATAACGGAGATCACGTGGTACGGGAAAGCTGCTGCCATCCAACATCCGTGCACCTCCAATAAGAGCGGAACAATCAACTGGGAAAGTCTTTGCAGCAAATTTCTCTGATCCATTCTGCTTTCGCAACGCTTATTTCTCCTTTAAACCGCAGGCAGCCCCGTCCTGCTTTCCCTGCCAGGGAGCGTCAGGCCCCGATAGACTTTCTCTTCTCTTGCAGTGTTTAGCCGGGGATGCTGGGCCCTTTTACCTGATCTGGAGGCCATCTTCCTCTATCATGAAAAGCATCCCTGTTGGCTCATCTCTCAAGACCTTTGACTACGTTTTTTCTTCTGACATTTCCCACAATCCAGTCTTTCCCCTCCTGCTGCTGTTGTTCACTTCTGACTTCTGCCATCTGCCTGCAGCCGGGACCCCAAAGCTGTCTCCGCCTCCTCTCCTGCTGGACAATTCGCTTCCCCTTCACTGGCCACCGCCGGCCTCTTTCCCTCAAGCTCGGTGGGCGCCCCTCGGCCACACGTGCAGGCCTGCTCCACGTCTCTGCTCCTCGGCGTCCTGGCGGAGCTCTGGGGGCGATGTCCCCGCCCGAGCAAGCTGCCTTTGGTTTTCTGGGGCGGCACCGAAAGGAGAGAGTGCGAGTTCTGCTGCAAGCCTGGAGCCCCGGCAGAGGAAGGAAGAGGACGCTGAGGAGCCCGGCAGGGGCTAGTCATTGGCCTTTTCCGCTGTTCACTGAACTATTGCCCAGATGAAATGGTTTCATCTCATGCGCATGATTCCTCTTTTTGTCAGCCTACCAAGTTAGTCCTCTCAGCAGGCTGTGTTCTCAAGTCAGAAATCTGGCCTCTGACACTCCCGGCCAAGTGACCCTGGGCAAGTCCCTTGACCCCCCCACCCTGCCGCTTCTGTGCCTCAGAACCACCACCGGTCCTGCTCCTGCGCTGGGAGCGGAGGGTGGAAGAAGAGCTTTTACAGTGAAGCTGACTGTTTAGGATTAGATCAATCACGACTCCGGGCTAGTCAGTGTGAAGTCTTTGTGCGAGCCACGCTGGCCGGCCGCACTCTTACCTGCCCTCTCCCCTGGCCTGGGGTTTCTCCCCTTTCATCTGGGGAGCAGGAGGAGGGCTGTGGCCGGGCTTGGCTGCTTCCCAGACTGTCTCCAAGAAGAGCCTGGGCTGGCCGGGGCTCTGTCCGCTCTTGGGGACGCCGGTCTGGGGGGGGGGCATTTGGGGACTCCAGAGAAAAGCTGCCTCAGGAGGGTCTCTTGGGCCAGGCCGGGCCGCTCCCTCCTCGCCACTCGGGCTCCTTCCCATCGACCATCCCAAAGAGTGGCTGTGGGGGGACTCCTTTCCCCCAGGGAACAGCCAACGGGCAGATCCCACAGACCAGAGCGCAGAGCGAGCCTTTGATGGCTGGGAGATAAGGTCTCAGCGGACCCAAGAGAGCTGGTCTGAGCTCAGCCCAAAGGGGGCTGGAGGGAGGAATGCTCGGATCAGGGCCAGACAGGCAGCCGAGCGAGCAGACTTCTCCGGTGTGCTTCCGGCTCCCAGGATTCCCTAAGCAGCTCTGCTGGTGCGCAGTGGGGGCCTCCGCTTTCTCCTCGCCCATCTTGGTTCGCGCCTGGACTCGGGGCTGGGTGGGAGAAATGCCCTGAGCCCATGCTTCCTTGGATGACTCCAGGCTCCCTGGGCTATCCAGAGGCTTCCTTGGGGTCCCCCGGGAGCCCTCGAGCGAAGTTGGCCGCAGCCATCCTGCGTGCTTGGCTTCAGGCAGGGGCCTCTTCGGACCCTGCCAGATGATTGATGGAGCCTGGGATGATGGAACAGAGCTGGGAATCTTCTCCGGGGACCGTCCCCCCTTTTCCCTGACAGGCCCCGCCACATCCCACCTCAGAGCTCCTGCTCCCCTCTTGCCTGATGGCGGAGAAACAAGGGCGCAATCGTTCTTGGAATGGAAAGAAGAGGCCGCCGGCCTTTGCCCTTAGGACCACTGGAAGGGCCCGGCTGGTCCCTCCAGAAGCAGAGAAGCCAAGGCACTCACTTCAGAGCCTGTAGGGGGAACGCCAAGCCAGACCAGCCCCCAAATCCCCAGCCTCAGCCCCTCCTCTCTCGCCTATCGCTGAGCTTCTGCCATTTCCTTTTCAATCCTTCCCTTCCTTCTTAGAACTGAGACTGAGCATTGGTTCTACGGAGGAAGAGTGGTCAGGGCTAAAAATGGGGCTTAAATGGCCTGAGGCCAGATCTGAACCCAGGACCTCCTGTCTCCAGGTCTGGCCCTTGGAGCTACCCTTTTGGCATTTCTTTCCAGTGCGGGCTGAGAGGAAAGGAAAGCAGCCAATGTGCCCCCCCCCAGCAGAGGATTGGGGGCTAATCTTGGTGCCAGCCATTGGACTCTTCCTGGATGGGCCTGAAGGAGGGGCAGCTCTGGCATCTGGTGGCCTGAGGGCACCTGGGGAGGTGTAACCCACTTACCTCTTGGAGCTGCCAAGAAAGCTCAGGCCACAGTGCCCGACTGTCCTCCGGCTTCCTCTCCAAGAATAGCCCTGCTCCCCAAAGAGATCGCCAGGGCCGTCTGGGGTGGGAGCAGCCCAGGGGCCAGAGCGCCAAGCTCCCTCCCTCTCTCTCTGTCTGGCTGACTCTGGGCGCCTAGTCATCAGCTCCACAGAGAGGAACAAACAACTGGGCTTCTGTTGAAAGCCAGACTGGGTTTGTCACCCGTTCCAGGCCGCCTTTCACTTGGTGCTTCCCACCTGTCCTGCCAAACCCGAGAAGCCGATAGTATCGGTCACCCGGCTGCACTCAGGGGCTGCCTGCTTTGGGGAACGGCCCAGCAGACCTGTGCCAGGAGGCGGCTGCCCATTCAACAGGGCCCTGCTTGTGAGTGGGGCTCCCGGGCAGCCGCCCTGTTGACGTCCTGGGCACCCTTTCTCGCGGTGCTGACCCCAGTCCATGAGCCTCCCTGGAAGCTGTCATCAGAGACAGAAAAGCCTGGAATGTCTCCTGAATGGCTTGCAGTCACTTCGGACCTTCTTTAGTGGAGCATCCCAGAGGTCCAGGTAGACTTTGGGCCATTTCAGTTTTAGACGAGACTTGCTTAAAGGAAGGAAATGGAAAAGTTAAACTTAAATCTCAATAATAAAAATGTTATATTTTAAAGGATTTATTAATGATTGTTAGAAATCAAGGAATAAAGAGGATCCGAAGTAAAGACCACGTGCCATGGCTGATCAGCCAGTTCAAACACCCACCCTACCACCACCAAGCTTGGGACAGGAAATAAAGAGGTGGGACCGTCCACATCCCCACCTAATATCCCCCGTCTACAGGAAGTTCGTAATGATAGGAAGTTTGTGGGCTCCCAGGAAATGGAGTTCTTTTTTAGGGTAACAGATTTTCAACTGAGATCCAGTAGAAGACTGGTCTCTCCAATGGATGTTGCAAACATGATCAACTTTGAAATTACAATAATTTGGGGATAAAAGGCAAAGAGAACAAAACCCATGATTGCTAGGCTCATTGACAACAGCCCAGTTAGGGCATAAGAGTATACATACAAAACAAATGCATTCAACCCCACACAGTTCAGATCACCACATCCCAAAGTTCCCTCTGGATCTTCTGGTGCAGCGTGTGGTCTGGGCAGGCATCTTCATGGCGCCTTCTCCAACGAGTTCACTTTCTGGATTCGGAGAGGTGGCGTGTTCTTATCCTAAATTACTCTCACTAGAATTTAAACTGTGCAGTTTAGGATAACAATAACACATCCCCCCTGAAGAGGGTGTTGAAAAACACAGGGATCACTTAGGAATGCATGGCTGAGTTATGAGGTATATGAATCAATTGGCAGGAGAAATCAAAAACATCCAAAAAATCCAAATAAAAGAGAAAATAATTTCTGGATGAAATATAGACTATCAAAGTCTTATGTGTAAAAATTCCAAGTAAAGGAAAAATAAACCTATAACAGATCCTTGAATCAGGGCCCAATTAAAGTGATTTAAGCAATTATACATTTACCCAATGTGGAAAAGGCATGAAGAGAGAGAGAGGACTTGCAAGCCAGGTCATGCAAGAAACAAGGCTGGGGACCTGCCTGTCAATCAAGACAAAGATTCCAAACGGAATGTTCCCAGGAGGAGGAGGCAGTTGAAGCTGACCAGGGGGAGAGGAAGGGACTTTAATTCTCTCTCTGGGGGTGACTGACCAAGAAAGGAGACTTTGGCCCTCTGGAGTTTGTTTTTTCTGACCAAGGGAGGCAAGCCTGGCTGTAGGGGGAAGAAACTGAACTGATCTTGTTAGCTTTTGTCTCCGGCTGAAGGACCCTTGAGGGGGGACTTCTGGACTTAAGCTGAGAGACCTTGGTGGTTTTCTGAATTGAAAGAAGAAAAGGAGATTTTAAACAGTTGTCCTCCATCTCTCTGGCTGTCTTAGAGTCACAGCTGTGACTGGACTGACTTCCCAAACCCTCAAATTCTCCTTATAGATTAGGGAAACCCTCATCCCTCTTTCCTTAGTTTCCCATCCTGTTGTTTCCCAATAAATCCCTTACCTGAGAAAGAAAACAAGAGTATTTATAGTCTACCCAGGGGGGAGGGAGGAAGCCAAAAGGCTTCAAGAAGTGGGTGGTTAAGGGAGGGAGTGAGGGAGGAAGAGGATATGAAATAGATTGATCCATTAGCCATCAAATAGGGATCAATAGGCAAACCCCAGAGCATTCCTCTGTGGCAGCATCCCTCTATCACCATCTCTGAAGCAGTATCTCTCATCTATCTCCATTGTAACTAAGCAGCCCTCTACTAGCATCTCTCTAGTCCCAAGCCAAAGTATATTCCAGTCATTACCACCTGAAATAGTTTCCACACAGATTATCTTTTTTATTACAACAATTAGCATCTAGGACTATAGAAAGTTTTGACACACAATGAAAGACAGAATAGGGACTAGATTATAGGAGCCAGGTAGGAGCCAAATTTGAGATACTTGGTAGAATGTGGGACAAGGAAGACCTGCCTTTGACATATGTCAAAATAGCCACAACCTCGAACCCCAAACAAGTTCAAGTCCTCTTGTCCTGGCTCAAAATTTCATTAATCCCATTGGGATTGTTTGGTCTCTTTGACCTTGTGCTTTTGGCACTATGCAGTTTAGCTTTGTGCTTCTTTGGCACTCTTTTTTTATTCCCTTCTCCTGGAATCAGACAAAATCATTAAGCAAAGCCCCATAATTTTTTCAAACAATCATTGGCATCTTTTTTTATAGTCTAAAACTTTTTGGGTATGCATTAATATTTTTTTAAACCCTTACCTTCAGTCTTGGAGTCAATACTGTGTATTGGCTCCAAGGCAGAAGAGTGGTAAGGGCTAGGCAATGGGGGTCAAGTGACTTGCCCAGGGTCACACAGCTGGGAAGTGTCTGAGGTCAGATTTGAACCTAGGACCTCCCATCTCTAGGCTTGACTCTCAATCCACTGTGCTACCCAGCTGCCCCCTACGGGTATGCATTAATATTAAAACAAATGTATTTTAAACATATATTACTGCAAAATAAAAATTTAAAGAAAATCTTCTCAATACTGTTGACATGTGCTTCAAATACATAAAGGAGTGAAAAATAAAACTCAGATATTATATTGCACATGCAAGGAAAAAAAACAATAAAAAAGAGTTTTAAAAATAAAAAATATATAGCTTGTAATCAGTGACACACTGTGTCAGTCAAGGAGAGGTAGAATTCAAAGGTTTCTCACCAAAAAAATGAGATCCATTTCCTTTTTAACTTAACCACTGTGTGGGTACAAATGATTTTCAGAATAAAACAGTAACACAGTAGATAATGCACATTCAAAGAAGTACCAAAGTCCCCCAAATTCACAATAGCCCAGTTAATTACAATAGCAAACAAACCCACCATCATATTTCATATAAGTTGTTGTATGACAAAGAAAACCTATGAACTGGTGGATATTTGTCACAATTTTTACAGACATGGCAAATCTTTCAACCTTGGCAAATATATTTTTAAACAAAGGAAAATTTATTTGGGTCTAGAACATCACCAAGAAATCTAGATTATTCTGGTGGACGTAAATTAAACTGAAGAGTTTTGTAGGATCTCTTTTATGCTTTCTGCTTCATAGAAACAACTTGATAGGAACATTTCTTTGTTTTTCTACCTTTAATACAACATTTTTTATGATAGAAATATTTTTAAATCATCCATTCAGAAACCATTAGTTAATTAAAATTATTTCTGAAGACCCCTTAGAATTACCATTTAAATTCTTAGCTCATTAAATTTTTCAAAGGTTGTTAGCCAGGTTGAGTCCATCCATCATCTATGTGACACTTAACAAATGCAAAATGGAAAAAAAAAAGTTGTTTATGGACTTTTACAATATTTTACAATATTTTGTTCAGTAGTCAAAGGGGAAAGGTAACAGAATATGTCTAATAGTTAAAACACAGTAGGCTAAACTGATTCAGTATAACAGAATAATATTGAATATGTTGATATATGAACTTAAAACAATAAAATTAAATCTTAAACAAAACAATCAGCAAAATAACAATAAAATATAGGCACTTTCATAAAATACTGGAATCTGAAGAGGCTTAAAATTTTCACCTCCAGTCTCTTTAAAGTTCCTTTTTCTATCCATTCAGATTCCTTTTGTCAGAACTGAGGTATTTTCCATAGTGAAGTAGAACATGGGTTTGAGGAATCTCAAACTGGATGAATCTTAGAGACTGGGCAGGCCCAAGTGGCAAAGGGTTGTAGGGAGATGAATTTCTCACCTGAATCTCAGGCAAGGTAAGTGAAAAGATCAGTGCACTCATGAATGGTAGAAGCTTTTTGAAATAGGCAAGGTACTGCTCTTTTTTTTTTTTTTTAGGTACTGCTCTTTCAAAGAGTACGCCTTGCTTGAAATTTAATTCCTGTTTGGAAGAGTAATTTCCTTCTTCCCTTCCCCCTAAGGTAAAACAATAATTTCCCCAGCCATGTGGAGAGGGAGTTAGGAGACTAATCATTGCCTAAGGAAAATACACTCCAGTTTTTACCAGTTGCCTGGAGGTCTGCTCCAAGTTTGTGAGTTCCAAAGAGGCATCAGCAGCCTAGCAGGACCAACAATAGCAGTCAGGGTTGGGGCCAGAGATCAGGAGGAGGATTCAGGATTAGGAGCAGGCAGTATCAGTAGCAGCAACGCCAGAGGTAGCAATGAGGAACTGAGGAACATGGGCTCAAGCAGATGGGAGAGAGAAGCGTATCTCCCCTTCACCAAGAGTCCCCTGGCTAAAAATAGCCTGACCAGTAGAGAGAGCAACTGGGTAAAAAGTAGGGAAAGAAAAAGGCAGTAGCTCCAAGTTCTCTCAGAGTTTGTGAGGGTGGGTGGGTAAAAAGCCATGGCAAGAGAAACATGGCTTAAAAATAAATTGTCTAGGCTAGCTTAAAAAAATTGAGAGTTCTTTTCCATCTTCTGGTTGCCATACATGTAAAAGTTAAAATTAAATCTCAATAATAAAAATATCATATTTTAAGGGATTTAATAATGATCATTAGAAATCAAGGAATAAGGAGAATACAAAATAAAGACCACATGCCTGTGGCTGATCAGCCAGTTCAAACGCCCATCTTACTTCCACCAAGCTCAGGACAGGAAGTAAAGAGGCAGGACCCTTCATGTCCCCACCTTATATCCCTTGTGTATAGGAAGTATGTAATGACAGGAAGGTGGTGGTCTCCTGGGAAATGTAGTTTTTTTTTTAAACCCTTACCTTCTATCTTGGAATCAATAATGTGTATTGGCTCCAAGAAAGAAGAGTGGTAAGGATTAGGCAATGGGGGTCAAGTGATTTGCCCAGGGTCACACAGCTGGGAAGTGTCTGAGGCTAGATTTGAACCTAGGACCTCTCATCTCTAGGCCTGACTCTCAATCCACTGAGCTACCCAGCTTCCCCCATGTAGTTCTTTTTTTAGGGTAACAGATTTTCAATTATGCAGGTGGCAGAGAGGGAAGGCAGAGAAAGATGGGAAAAACGCTGCAGAAAGTCTGGCTCCAACAAGATCAAGGCAAGTTTGTGCCTCTGGGCCAGTCAAATAATATGGGCTTTAACAGGGTTTCTGCCAAGTCTTACATACCCCGATGGCAGAGAGCAGGGAGGGAGGGAAGGCAAATGGCAAGAGAGCACAGCTGGACAATGGTTCTGCTGCAAAGGGCCTTTTTTTGGCAGGCTGTACCCCTCATGTGTATCAGTAGGGAGTGATGGGGAAGCCCAGCCCCAGCACAGATGTCCATAAGAGAATCACCAGGTCTAACCCTAGATAGACAACGGTCTCACTGGCATCATAGGCCACAGTCAGGCTGCTTCTGGAGGGTACAGTTCAGTTCTGGCTGGAGGAAAGGCATTGGCGAGCCAGAGGGCGGTGACCAGGACAGGAGAAGACCTTAAGATCATGTGCTCTGAGGAGGACTCCTTAGAAGAACCAGATGTTTAGCCTGGCAATGAGGAGGCTGGGAGGAGACCCTAGGCAGGTTTTCAAGTCTTGTTCTGCTTGACCTCAAAGGATAGAACTGGGAGTGATCTGGGAGCAAGTCAATTGAGGCTGGAGGCTAGGAAAGTCTTCCTAATAATTGAGGTCATATCAAAGTAGGATGGGCTGGGGAGGGAAATGGCAACTTTCCAATGGAGGCCTTCAAGGAAGGACCACATGGCCTCTTATTAGCTGGGATATAGAGGAGATCGACTTGGTTCCAAAGGACCTCGGGGTTAATTCCCAACATCTCACCACTGCAGAACCTGAGTGCTGGCTGCCCTGGAAATGTGAAGGGGTCCAGGCAGCACAGGCACCTTAAGGGGAAGCCTTCCCCTCTTGGTTAGAGTGAAGAAGAAGCCCTCATTCTGGCCTGTTTGTCAAAGCTGGGGACTCACTCTTTCAGAGACTCCTGAGGCGTCTCTGTCCGTCTCTACGGTGCTGGACTCTCCAGGAGATTTCGGAGACCAACTGATGACCAGATGGGAGTTTCTTTCTTTCGTTTTTGGTTTTTATTTGTTTAAATCTTCTTTTCTCTTTAAATTTTGAGTTCCAAATTGTTGACCTCCCTCCCACCCTTTCCCTACTGATGGAGAAGGCAAGCAAAGTGATGGCCAGCAATGCTGCTACAAGGTCTGTATCCCAAAGAGGCTAAAACAGTTGTAAAGACCTGAATCTAGAGAGAAATCTCTATAGAAGCTTTTTGTTGTTGTGGCAAAGAATGGGAACTGGGGGATGGATGCTCCCCAACCCGGGGAATGGCCGAACACGGGAGGTATATGATTGTACTGGAGTTCTCGCGTGCTTTAAGAAACAACCAGCAGGCTGGTTTCACGGAAATCTGGGAAAGATTCAGACGAACTGATGCAAAGTGAAGTGGGCAGAACCAGGAGATCACTGAACCGTGACAGCAATATTGTACTGATCCACTGTGAAACACTTGAGTTACTCGATCAATACAACGATCCAAGGAATTTCAGAAAGATTACTGAATCTACTCTAGAGAAAGAATGTGTGAATTCTGCCTGCACACTGTCGTTTTCTGACTTCATTTTTCTGGCAACGCAGCTAATATGGAAATACATTTTGCATGATTTCACCTATGTAATGGGTTGAAGGGGCTGAAGGAGAGAGAAATTATAACTTAAAACTTTTTTAAATGCTAAAACTAAATAATTAAACAATTTTTAAAAGTGATGCTTACCATACTCAGGCCCTCCGTGCCTTCCTCATTTGTATAGAATTCTACTTGGACCTTCTAATTATGTGAGAGAAATCCCCCAATTCTCATCTTTTTCCCCCAAGTGTGTCATCCCTCTTTCCCCTTTGAAGACCATAAAAAGAAAACAGAACGCACTCCCGAGCTCTCTGCCACATTGGACTCCCTCTAGGACTCCTGCTGCTGGCATTACAGTTTTTAGGGACTGTGTGTATCATGTTCCCCTCCACTTATTGGAATCATTGCTTTCTTGGCTTTACCTAGTTCTGTTTCTATTTCATAGTTTCTAAGAAGCTCTGGTTTTCGGTCCTCCACTTTTGCTGAGGAGATTATTCTTTGTTATGAGCTTCTATCTTTTGCCTTTTGAACTTACATTCCATGCTCTTTACCCTTATGGGAGCCTGGCTGGGCTCCTCAGAACTTAAGAGCTCCTTCTGGCAGCTTGCAATGACTTTTATTTGACTTGAAAGTCCTGAATTTTGGCTAAAATGTTCCCAGGAACGTTCACTTTGGGGTTTCTTTCAGGAAGTGACCAAAGGCTTCCTCCTATTCTTACTTTCTCCTCTTGTTTTGAGAGATCTGGCCAGTTTTCTTTCATTATTTCTTAAAATGGGATGTTGAGGTTCTCTTTTGATTCTTAAATTCCTTCTTCTTGATCCATTTTATGGGTCAGTTCTTTTGAAATATCTTAAATTATTTCCTCTTAAAAATATTTAACCTTATTCTAATAATTCTTTAATACTTCTCATGGAGTCATTAACTTCTTTTTTCTAAAATCTTGATTATCAGGGAGTGATAAGTAAAGCTTTGTGCTTTTTTGTGCCAGGCTATTAATCCTCTTTCCAACACTCTCCTCTGGAGATCTTATTTCTTTTCCAACTCTTTCTTCTATTGCTTTCATTTCCTTTTTGATGCTCCATTTAGACTTCTATAATTTTTTATTTTTTAAATTTATTTTAAATATTTAAAATTATGTTTTTATAATTCCAAAATACTTTTCATCTGAATATGTAACAAATAGAATCATATTTAGAGTATAAAATTTGTATTGAAGATATGTAGTGAAGGTAAAGTGAAAAAGTAATGTTTGTGAAAAGAAAGTATATAGTTACAGGATTTCTTTATGGACATGGAGTACATTTTTGTTTTACGAAAGGGTGGTTTATTTGATTTATTTCTACTAGAGAAGTTTCATTAATTTTTTTATTTAGAATATTTTATATGGTTACATGATTCATGACCCCCACCCCCCTCCTGAATCCGACAAGCAGTTCCACTGTTTTTACATGTATCGTTGTCCAAAACCCATTTCCGTGTTATTCATAACTTCAGCAGAATGATCCTTTAACATCAAAACCCCAGTCACACCCCTATCACACTACCTGATAGATCACATATTTTTCTAATGCATTTCCATTTCCACCTTTCTTTCTCTGGGTGTGGATAGTGTTCTTTCTCCTAAACTCCTCTGGACTGTCCTGGGTTACCAGTACCAGTTACCATTGTTACCAGTAGGAAAGTCAGTTACATTCGATTGTGCCACAATGTATCTGTCTCTGTGTACAATATTCTCCTGGTTCTGCTCCTCTCACTCTGCATCACTTCCTGGAGGTCGTCCCAGTTCACATGGAGTCCCTCCAGCTCATCATTTCTTTGAGCACAAGAGTATTCCATCCCCAACAGATACCACAATGTGTTCAGCCATTCCCCAATCAATAAACATCCCTCCCCCATTTTCCAATTTTTTGCTGCTACAAAGATGGTGGCTATAAATATTTTTGTACAATAGACATAATTTCTTTCAGGAATTTGAATTCATTTGTTTGCTTGCCTATTCTTTCAGTAATCTTCTCTAGGGAACCCCTTAATTGCTGGCTCAGCTGGAAGTACTTTCTGATCTGGGCTGTTTCCCTGGATAAGTGACTGGACAACTCACTCAGAGGGGTTTGGGGCTCCGAATCCACATGGAAGCCATACTTCAGGCCCTGGGCTGCTGGACTAAGCTCAAGACTGAGTTCAAGGTCAGCCCTGGGTGTCCCTGCACAGCAAGTCTAGCTGAGAGCGCTGGATGCTCAGTCCTGGCCCATCCTGTTATAAGGGCTCACTTGCCTTTCAGCAAATATGTGTTCTTGGGTTAAAAAGATGATCCCTTATTGTTTTGGATTTCTTATTCACTACTTGGTTAGGTGGTCTTCTCAGATCATCCTTGGTGCAGCTATAGGGGGAGCTAGGCCCTATTGCTTCCTCCTATGCCACCATCTGGGCTTCCTCCACAGTTCGAATCTAGCCTCAGACACTTATTATGTGACCCTGGGCAAGTCATTTTCTTTTCTTTTTTGTTTGTTTCTCCCTCTCTCCTTTCCTTCCTTCCCTCCTTCCCTTTACCTTTTGTCTTATCAATTCTACCATGACAAGTGGTAAGCAGGCAATTGGGATTAAGTGACTTGCCTAGGGTCACACAGCTAAGAAGTATCTGAGGTCACATTTGAATCCAGGGTTTCCAGTTTCAGGCCCCGTGCTCTATCCATTGTGAGACTAGCAGCCCCCTCCAGGATCTTTTCCAAGAAAACTCAAATGGAATCATGAAGAGTTGGACATGCCTGAACCACAACAAAAACAGAGACTTTTATTTCCACTGGGGCATCGGGCTAACCGCTGACCTTCTGGGTCGATCTAGCCCCCAGACAGCTACCCCTAATATAGTGGGAAGAGGGTCCTCTGTTTCTTTTTCTGTAAAATGGGGACGGAGGGTGCATTGGTCCCGCCAAGTCCCCTAACTCTGGCTCTAGGCCCGGAACGGTTCGCAGGGCCCATCGGAGGAGTCGGAGGATGCGCCATTCTCCTGGGAACACCCTTGGGCCCACTCTTTTCCTGGGCCCAGCCTGGGCAACCCCAGCTGCAGCCAGGCAGGCTGCCCAGCAGCCTCGGGCCCAAGGAGGCGGAAGTGGCCTGTTTGTTTAGCCGCGGAGTAAATTCTGTTAATCCCCTCCCTGTTTGTATTTTCTTTAGAAAGCCCGGGCCGGCCCGGGGATATCCAGGCCCCTCTTTGTGTGGGGGGCGTGGCCTGCTCTGAGCCGAGGTCGGGTGGGGGTGGGGGCGCTTCGGGCTATTTGTAGTAATTCATGGGTAAAGCTCCGGAGCATCTCAGCATCTCTGAGGAGGCCGGAATGAAGGCGGCAGAAGGCCCAGCTTTGTTCCCAAGAAATCATTCACCCAGTGCTTGGCCTGGGGCAGCCCCTTCCCGCAAAATCTGGGGTGTCTCTCGGGGCGGTTTGGAACGCACCCTTCCTGGAGGCTGCACTACAACCCCTGGGGCTCCCCAGGTCCCCACCCACTAGGAACATCCCTAGTCTGCTGAGGCCCGCCTTTCCTCCAGCACTTCCAAGCCACCCACCTTCGAGGCTCCCCATGAGGGTTTCTAGGAGAGATCCGGCCCCCGGCGGAGGGGCCGGCCTGGGCTCTAGGGCAGACGGACCGCCTCTGGTTCCCTGTTCAAGCTCAGAGTGGTACGTACAGAGTAAACCTGGAGGCATCCACAGGCACCTGGCCCGAAGCAGAGCCATTAGAAAGGCCTCTTCCCAGCCCAGCGTTTGGTCCCTCATTTTCCTGGAGGTGCGTGCCTTTCGGGCCCATTTGTAATCATTAGGAAATCCGAGAGGCCGGCACACTTTCAGAGGCTCCCCTCCCCCTAGCGACTCTCTTTTGTTCGTTTTTTGTTTTTGTTTTTTTTGTTTTGTTTTGTTTGCCTTTTGGAGGCTGAAAAGAAATTCCATTCTCCGGAGCCCAGGAGGAGGCCCAGACACACGGGATTTCTCGGGGCGACCGAGGCCCTTAAATCCGGGGATTACGTTTCCGAAGCAGCCTAGTAGGCTGCAGCGTGGGGGTGGGGCCCTGGCTGGCGGCTGACTCTCCTTTCATTTACACAGAGAAGCCCCTATCTCGGGGGCATTTTTGGAAGGTCGCTGAGAGTTCTCCAGGAGGGCTGGGAGTGGGGAAGCCAGCCAGCCGTCCTGAAGAAGCTTCTGGTTCCTTCTGGGGAGGGCCCACGGAGCCTGGGAGTGTTAGCCATGTTGCTCTTTCTGGCTTGAGGAGCCCCAGAGTGCCGGTTCAGCGGGGAGGAATGGATGCTAATCAGAAATCGGCACTGACAGTTTAAGAGCCCTCCAAGATTTACCAGGGGTTTTAGGCAGGATACGGAGCTGAGGCTGGATGGAACCCCAGTGGCCAGTTAATCCAACCCCCTCATTTTATGGAGGTATGACCCAGGGCACGGGAGCTCACCAGAATCCTAGCTCCAGCTGAGGGAGGAAATGAGGCACATGGCTTTCCAATTCCCAGCCCCCACCCCCTCCATTTCACCACTCTACTTCTCTAGGAGACAGGCTGGAAGGGCTCTTAGAGGCTACCAGCTCTGACCCTCGAGGTGAGTGACTTGCCTAGGGTCTTACAGCTAGGATGTCTATGAGGTGGAATTTGAACTTGGGTCTCCTGAGTCACCTTTAGGTGCCCTAGCTGTGAGAGAATGAACCCAAGAATACCCCAGTGGGGGGAGGGGGCTGGCTTTGAAACCCTTCCCTGCCTCTCCTTGGATCTGGGGTCCTGTGAAGCAGGGAGGCCATGGCTGAGGCAGAAGCGGACACCATTTGCTGGTGGCTTGGGCCTCGACTCTCTGCAAGGACAATGGAGCAATTAGGAGGAGGACCCAGGGGCTCAGAGGAGAGGTTAAGGGCTGAAAGGGGATTCCTTTGAAGCCTCCGAATGGCGTGTCCTCAGTCTGGGCCTTAATCAAGTTAGCCTATTGGGCCAGTGTCTCCTGGACCGAGCCGGCTCGCCTTTGAATGAGGACAAAATGTGGCGACAAATTTCTACCAGCGGGATGTTGGCGCTCTCCTGCATGGCTGGCTAAAAAGCCGGTAACCTCTGCCTGGCCTGCTGAGAGCTGGTCCTGGGGGCTCCCTGCTGCTGCCACTGGGGGGGGGGGGGCTGAGGGATGGGGATGCCTCACTCTTCCGGGAAGCAGTACCAATGGGCAGGCCCTGAAGAGCTCCAGCCATGGCAGGTCTGCCCAGGGAAAGACCCCAGGGCTGGAGCCCATTGGCTCTCTCTGGTTTTCTTATGCCTTGCTAGGATCTGAGCTGTTCAGGAAGCCACTTGGGGCAAATCCCCTCCCCCCTTCCTGGGCCTCAGTTTCCTTTCTTGAAAAATGGGCATGTGGGAGGTCCTCTCCAGCTTGGACTTGCCTGGCTTTGTTTTCTTCTGGATGTGTGCCTGTGTCCACTCCCTGGAGGCACCGGGGCTCTGGAGCCCGAGGACGGGGCCCACAGGCTGCCCGTGACACTGACCCTGTGTGGTCAGTCCTGACCTCTCGGGCTTCAGGGACGACCCTTCCTTCCCCTTGGGCCCCTGATGTCAGTGGGAGGCGGATGAGGGCGCTGCCTCTGCTGTGGGGACCCAGACGACTCTCTGCCTGGGCACGAGCTGCCATTTGCAGACTGCCCGGAAAGCCGTGGGCACGATGACCAGGGATGAGCTCGTTCTCTCAGAGACAGAGACAGAGACAGAGAGGGAGGGGAAGAGAGGGAGAAAGAGAGGAAGAGAGACAGGGAGAGACAGAGGGAGAGGGGGAGGGAGGGAGAGAGACAGAGACAGAGAGGGAGGGGGAGAAAGGGAGAGAGGGAGGAAGAGAGACAGGGAGAGACAGAGATGGAGAGAGAGACACAGACAGACAGACAGAGACAGAGTCAGGGAGGGAGGGGGAGAGAGGGAGGAAGAGAAACAGAGGGAGAGGGGGAGGGAGGGAGAGAGACAGAAAGAGACAGACAGACAGAGACACAGAGAGGGAGAGACAGAGGGAGGGGGAGAGAGGGAGGAAGAGAGAGACAGAGACTGAGAGGGAGGGGGAGAAAGGGAGAGAGGGAGGAAGAGAGACACAGACAGACAGAGACAGAGTCAGGGAGGGAGGGAGGGGGAGAGAGGGAGGAAGAGACAGAGGGAGAGGGACAGGGGGAGAGACAGAAAGACAGACAGACAGACAGACAGAGACAGAGAGAGGGAGAGAGAGACAAGGAGAGACAGAGGGAGAGAGGCAGAGGCAGAGACAGAGAGAGTGGGGCCGCCGGGGAAGGTGGAGAGAAGCTCCTCTTCTCCCCTCCAAGCCCCTGG
The DNA here is from genome assembly GCF_027887165.1 of Monodelphis domestica. Lineage (NCBI taxonomy): Eukaryota > Metazoa > Chordata > Mammalia > Didelphimorphia > Didelphidae > Monodelphis > Monodelphis domestica. Next base: position 3,730,061 of record NC_077234.1, read on the forward strand.
GGATGGGCACTCTCAGGTGCTCAGGCCCAGCGCTCTGTAAGAGGGCCACGGCCGAAGGGAGGTGCCCACGCCGGCCTCCATTTCTGGCAGACCCCAGGCCAGCTGTGGGCGTCTCTCCTCCCTTTGGAGGGCGGCTGGTCCAGGCCCTTCTTCCATGGCCCCCACAGGAGCTTGGCTGCCCGGGGAGGGGAGGGAGGGAGGGAGGGGGAGGGGAGGCCTTGCTTACTTTCCCAGAAATCATTTGTAGAAGTGTCTGCCTTTCCCATCCCCCGAGCCAGTGCGCAGCCAGCCAGGCCGGCAGCACAAAGGACCTCCTGAGTGGCTCTGAGGAGTGACCCCTCGGCCACAGCGGCCTGCTGTTCTCCACAAAGAGGCCGAAGGCCCAGGCCTGCCGGGGGGCGAGGAAGAAAGGGCCCCCCAGAGAAGAATGAGGCCGGCCGGCCACCGCTGCTCTCTTCAGAGCGGCCCTCTGGAGGCCTCGGAGAATGCAGGAGAAACAAATGAGGAATAAAAGCCCTGGAAGCGTCTTAACCCGGCCTGCAAAGTGTCGCCATCTGGGCCTTTCTGCACACGCAGAGCCTCGTCCTCTCAATGGGCTCTGCAGAGGGCATTGAGCTGGGAAGGCAGAGCCGACCTTTCCCTCCACCCTGACCCTTTCCGGCCTGCTGAACCCACACAAACGGCTGCTTTGGGCCGAGGAAGGACGGCCCTCCCGGAGCCCGCCACGCCGCCCGCCGGGGGCAGGCCAGCAGCCTTTCCCAGGGAGGGACTTTGGCCCATAATCCTCTGCCCTGTGGAGCAGCTCCTTGGCAGGAGGGGGAGGGGGCTGGGCCGGGCCACCCTTCCCAGTCTGTGTGGCTGGGGAGCCCCGAGGGGGGCACGACGGATCAGCCTGCAGAAGGAAGGGCGGCCTTCAGGGCACCAAGTCTCAGCCAGAGGCCAGGTGGGCACAGGGAGAGGAGCTGACTAGGACGAGAAAGGCTCCGGGCCGGGTCGGGCCGGGTCTGATCCTGTGGTTGGGCACTGGGGGGGAGGGGGCGCCTCACAGGCCTTAGACAGCCAGTGCTGGAGCCAGGAAGCCTCAGCTTAACTTGTTTTAGAATCCATCTGGTCCATCCATTCCAAGGCCAAGGAGCAGCCAGGGCTAGGCAATGGAGGTGAAGTGACTTGCCCAGGGTCACAGGGCTAAGAAGTGCCTGAGGCCAGATTTGAACCCAGGGCCTCCTGTACCCCTTTACTCTTCACATCCAGGGTGGACTTGGCAAGGGTTTGCTCCTGAATTTTAACAAGGAACTGAAAGCAGGGAAAGGTACTTCCTCCGGGGTGTCTGGGCCTCTGATTATCTAGCAGGTTGTGGGCTTTGGAGGGTCTTTGGGGTCCCCCGGCGGCTCCGCCAGTGCTCTGGGGCTTCTCGAAATTTAGAGCTGCGCCAGCTCACGGACGAAGCTCGGGTCTGGAGGCAAGGCTGGGATGGGGCTCCCCGACTCCCTTTGTCCCAGTTTAGCCTGAGAGCGCAGGCCTGCGTCCCCCCTTGCGTCTCTCCTCTACCCCCTCGCCATTCCGGGGGGGTGTGGTGGGCCAGGGCAGCCCGAGGCCTTCTACAACCCTGGGACGGTCCCCGGGGCCTGGCGAGACCTGGGCAGCCTGAGCGAGCTCCAGCTCCAGGCTCAGCTTTCTGCCAGTGGCTTTGGAGACCGACCCTGGGCAAGGCTGCCCCCGTGTGGCGCCCAAAGCCGGAAATGGGAAGCAAGTCGGGACAGCGCCCAGGATGCTGTTGGTGCCTTCGTCTAAGCCTGGGCAGCCTGGCATGAATGTTCTCCATGTGTGCCACGAGGGAGGGGGTGAAGGGAGAGTCTAGAAGGGAAAACGGGGAGCAAGGAATACGCCACCCCTCTAGGACGGAGCAGAGCTCAGCTGTGCTGGGGCAGAAAGCCGAGGACGCAGCCCCCGTCTGAGGGTGCCAGGCATCAGCACGGAGGGAAAGAAGGGCAGGCGGAGCTCTAGGGCACAGATGGCACCCAGCTTTCCAGCCAGATGACGGGGAGGGGAGGGGAGGGTTTGAGGGGGCAGAAAGCGGCCTGTCTTATACCGCAGACAGGCAGGGTGCCCCAAACCTAGACCTCACCGGTGGGCTCAAAGGATGGGACTGAGGAGTCAGGTGGAGTGCTGGACCACCCTTGCCTCCCCTGGGAATTAGGGTGTGCAGGGACAGAGGAAGCTGGGAGGGTGCTGCAGCCCGGCCTGCCCCAAGCTCTTAAGCCTCTGACTTAGCTGCAGAACATTCCCCCTGCCTGGTGGTGATGGAGGTGTGCACGTGTGTGTGTGTGTGTGTGTGCGCGCGCGCATGCGCACACGTGGCGACTTTTAGTACAGAATCACCACCCAAGAATGATGGTGTGAAGCCAGTGGAATCTGTCTGACTTTAAATAGCACAGGAGGGAGTGGAATGAAAAACACCTGTGAGGGACCCAAGTGTGGAGGAGCAACTGTTGTTCCTTCAGACCCTGCTGCCTCCAGGCTTTTCACTCTTCCTCCTCTTCCTCTTCCTCCTCATCTTTTTCCTCCTCCTCTTCCCCCTCTTCCTCCTTATCTTCCTCCTCTTCCTCTTTCTCCTCCTCTTCTTCCTCCTCCTCTTCCTCCTCCTCATCTTTTTCCTCCTCCTTATCTTCTTCCTCTTCCTCTTCTTGCTCCTCCTCCTCCTCCTGGTTGTCCTTGTTTGTTCTCCCCCTAAATGTCCTCCTCAAAGCCAAGATAGGAGAGTCCACAGCTCAGAGCTCACAGACCTGGCAGACCCCTCAGGGGTCCAACCCCCTCAGTGTACAGCTGAGGAAACTGAGGACCACAGCGATTAGTGACTGTAAATGTAAACCAAAGACCCACAGACAAGTAGATACGTTACTGTCTGTCTGGGAGGCAAGAGAATGGGGCAGTGACAGCGAGCTTTCCTTAACACCCTTCCCCGGCATCTGGGAGTGGAACTGGCATTTTGGGAAGGAAAAACACCCCAAAAAGTCGCTCCTGGGGGAGAGAACTGAGCTTCAGGCTCCTCTGGGGAAGACTCGGGAGGGAGCGCTTGTCAGCCGAGTCTGGGCAAGCCAGAATGGCTGGGGGGCTTCTGGCCGAGGTCTTTCATGGGCGACTGAAATCCTTTGTGGCTGTTCCGTTATTTGTTGTACTGTTAACAGTGTCGTCTCCCCTTCTGACTTGGGATGGATACTTTGTCTCCCTTCCAGGGCAACAGTGCTAAGAAGAGGCAGCTGCAGTTAAGCCGCCAGCCCTGGGCCAGGCAGCCACCCTCTAGCCAGGTCTGTTAAAGCCTAGGGCAGGGCTGCGATGCATGTGGGTGGCGATCTACACACAGGGTGTCTAGTTTTCTTTATCATTGTCCTGCCTTGGCATCTCCTCTCTGATAAGGCCCTTCTCTCGCGCCCTGTCTGGCCTCCTCTGATCTCGCTCTCAGAATATCTCCATTTCTTCAAAGCTCAAATGCTACTTCCAGGGGGCAGCTGCGTGGCCCAGTGCATTGAGTCAGGCCTGGAGATGGGAGGTCTTGGGTTCCAGTCTGGCCTCAGGCACGTCCTCGTTGTGTGACCCTGGGCAAGTCACTTCACCCCCATGGCCTAGCCCTTCCTGCTCTTTCAATACCCAGCATTGATTCTAATACGGAAGGTAAAGGTTTAAAAACATGCTGCTGCTTCCATGAGCCCTTTCGGATCCCCCGATCTGCCGGCACCCCGGATTGACTTCGTTTGTCTATGGTCTGTGTCTGAAGCCTGTCTGGCTACCTCAATGGAGGGCCGGGCTGCTCCCTCCATGCCTAGCCTCGGGAGGGGATTTGGGATGGAATGTTCCCTGCCGCCCCTCCTGTCCAGAGCTTGGACTCTAGCTGTGGCCTCTCGGCCATCCCCCTGTCCATGCTTCGGTCGACTGCCAAGTTGATGGTCCCTAAGGACAGGCCTGAGAATTGGCCTCCTGCCTCAAGCCTGAGCCATCATCCCCTCCTTGGCAGGGAAAGCCCTTTACGGGGCCGCTTGAAAGTGCCTTTCCAACTGGCTTTCTGTCCTGGTATTCCCTTTCCCACGGTAAGGCTCTTCCACGCCATTTCCTGCTTCCGTGCCTTTGCAGAGGCTGTGCCCGTCCGTCTGGCGTGCTCTCCAGGCTCCCTTCGGCCCCTTCGGGGCTCTCCCAGGAGGGGCAGAGCCTCTCGAGCCGAGGTCCAGGCTGCCATTGCAGGGCTCCAGTCTCTGGGTGTTTCCCAGTGTCTCCTGGTCGAACCGCTCCTTTGGGCCCTGACTAGCGGGCCGTGTGTGGAGCGTCCCTGGATTTGCGTGGACCGCAGGCTGCCCTCCCTCCCGGGCTTTCTGTCCTCGGCAGCAGTCAAAATTGGCTTCTCTGCTAAACGAGTTCCATTTTGAGAGGTTATTAAAGAGGAAGAAATAAAGGAAACACGGAACCAGGAAGCTCGTGCAGCCTACCAGGGGGAGAGACCCGGAGTGGGCGGACAGTCGGCTTCAAGGCAGTCTCTGTGGGGGACTCTGGGAGCTACCAAGGACTTCTGGAATCCAAGTCCGGGCTCCACATCTCCGTCTGACACCTGTGCCCGCTTGCCCTCATTCTTGGGGAGGCCAACAGGCCTGCTGACGCTCTCTCCAGCCCCGGAGCCCTGGGTTCCCCCCGCTTCCCCAACCTTGCGGAAAGATGGGGTTCACTCTGGTGTGCCCGGATTCGGCTTTTCACCCCTCTTCGGGGCACCCTTCCGTTCTGCTCTGTTCTCGTCCTCCTGGCCGTACCCCTCCCCTCCCTCGACTGTGCCCAGACTCGCCTCAGCGGGCATCTCTGCCGCCATCCCCGGCTCTGCTCCCACACATGCCAGCGCTGCAGAATGACGGCCCCTCTGCTGCCTTCTCTACTTCCCGGGGGGAGTGGGCCCCCCCCCGCCTCCTCACCACTCCCTCTCCCACTAGTCCCACCGAGGCCCTTCCAAACTAGCCCCGGCTCCCCTCAGCCAACAGCCCCCCTCACGTTACCCCCCCCAAGGCCCATGAGGCTTCGCCGGGGGCTCCTCCTGCCCTCCCATGGCCGGCTCTCACAGCGGGTGGTCTTGCCAAGGCGAATCCTTCGGCCCCTCCATCCCTCTCGTCCAACAGAGGGCCGACCCCAAGCTTTCATCTCTCTCCTCCTCTCGCCCATTCCCTGCTGCCCACAGACGCGCCAGGGCTCCATCCCTGCCAGCCACCCCTCCTGCCCTCTGGGGGCTGGCACGGGGGGTCCCCAACGCTTCTCTTCCGAGACCTTTCCTCAGGCCTCCCCCTCCCTCCATCTCTGCCCTCGGAGGTCAGGACCGGCTCTCCCTCCGGCTTCTCAGACCCTCTGATGGATTCGTGCCTGGATCTGGCCCTCGAACACAGCCCCACCACAGGCTCCGGCCCGGCTCCCCCCTGCTGCCACTGGTCCTGCCCTGCCCTCTCCATTGCCCTCCAGGCTTGCACCACCCGTGCTTCTGGACATCTCCAATCCCATGGCCAGGAGACAAGGAGGGTCCATTATCTGGCTTCCTCACCCAGACCCTCAGGTGCACAGCCTGGGAGCCATCCTGGACTCCTGGCTTACCCCTCCCTCCCTCCATCAAATGGCAGGAAGCCCCTGGTGGCATCCCTCCAGGAAGGCCCCTCCTCCCCCTGACACTGCCCCCCCACGCCATCTTGGTGCCCCTCATCATCTCACACCTGGTTTACTGCAGTGGCTGCTCAAGTCTCTTCCCCTTCAACCCAACCTCCATTCAGCCACTAAAGTGATTTTCTTAAAGTGCAGATCCGTCACGGCACCCTCTGCTCAAGAAACTCCTGTGGCTCCCCAGCACCTCCAGGAGCAAACCCAGAAGGCTTCGCTTGACATTCCAAGGGCTTCCTGACCTGACTGTACCTGACCTTCACTAAATGGAGTTACTTAGGGCCAATCAGAAATAGTAGATCCGCCTGGGCCCCGCAGAATTCATGGCTTGGCTCCAGAGTTTGGCTCTTTACTTCATTGTCACAGTCGGTGTCTCCTCCCCAAACCTCCTTTTACAGCGTCCCCATTACTGCAGAGGGTGACCATTGTTCCAGTTCCTCAGCCTTGTTGCTTCAGTGCCTCCCTCCTTCCTTTCTTCCCTCCCTCTTTCCTTTCCTCCCTCCCTCCTTCCTTTCCTCCCTCCTTCCCTCTTTCCTTTCCTCCCTCCCTCCTTCCTTTCTTCCCTCCCTCCTTCCTTTCTTCCCTCCCTCCTTCCTTTCTTCCCTCCCTCCTTCCTTTCCTCCCTCCCTCCTTCCTTTCTTCCCTCTTTCCTTTCTTCCCTCCCTCCTTCCTTTCTTCCCTCCCTCCTTCCTTTCTTCCCTCCCTCCTTCCTTTCCTCCCTCCCTCCTTCCTTTCCTCCCTCCCTCCTTCCTTTCTTCCCTCTTTCCTTTCTTCCCTCCCTCCTTCCTCCCTCTTTCCTTTCTTCCCTCCCTCCTTCCTTTCCTCCCTCCCTCCCTCCTTCCTTTCCTCCCTCCCTCCTTCCTTTCCTCCCTCCCTCCTTCCTTTCCTCCCTCCCTCCTTCCTTTCCTCCCTCCCTCCATCCCTTCCCCTCCTCTCCTTTCTCTCTCTCTCTCTCTCTCTCTCTCTCTCTCTCTCTCTCTCCATCCCCCACCCCCTCCCTTCCAGCAGAAAACACGCTGTAGGGGGGGGTGGGGGTGGGGAGCCCGGAGGACTCTGCGGGCAGCCAAGTGGTGGAGAGCGGCGGCGAGCAGCCTGGATGGGTTTTCAAGGGGATTCCTCTAAGCCAAGGCCGGCCGCTGTTGCCAATGAGCCAGAGGCGGGAGCTTAGCCTCCTGGCCGGACTCTCGGTTCCCTCCTGCAGTGGGGGCGGGGCGGGGCTCTCCTCCGAGCCTCCTGTGTGGCCTCCCCTCCTCCGCCTCTGGCTGACCTGCTCCCAGCTGGGGCCGCGGCTGCTTTTCTCATCCCTTCCCGGATGAGGCCGGGAGGGAATGTGGGAGGAAGCAAAGCGAGCAGGGCTGCTGCGGCCACCCCGGCCTGGGCTTGGCCCGCCTGCGAGTTGGGGGGGCCTGAGCGGCTCTGAAGGGCTCCGGGTCCTGGTTTGGGGGCTGGGGAGAGGCCAGAGGAGGGAGGCCCAGGAGGCCCCCTGAGTCCCCTCCCCTGGGCTGGATGGGAGTTGGTGGGTGCTGGGCAGCCTCTCCTTGTTGCCTTGGGTTCAGGGACTTGTTCCAGCACCGTGTTCCCTGGACCTGGAGCCGCCCTGGGCCTCTCCCACAGGCCTCTGGGGCATCTCGCTCCCCTCTTCCCAGCGTGCCCAGCCAGGGGCCTCTCTTGGCAGCAGCTGGGGGCCCCCAAGAGAGGCACAAAGGCCGGGGCCGGCGCCCAGAGCCTCCCTCAGCAGCTCAGAGGGGAGCCCAGGGCCGGGGCAGGGGCTGCGGGACGGGTGGGGTCAGGCACGCCCCCCCGCAGGGCCAGGAGAGGGAGGGTGACTGGCTGGATGCCCGGCGGCCGCCCCCTCCTTGGCAGGTGCTCACAGCCGCCCAGGCTTCGGCTCCAGGCTCCGGTGCTGAAGGAGGCCGGGGCCAGGCCTCGTCCGGGTGGACGCCTGAGGCGGGGGCAGCCCTGGCCGCCCGTTGCCCCTCCAAAGGACTGGCTTCACAGGACAGGCGATGACCGCCGGTCTTCAGAGGCTCGGCTGGGTCTCGGCCTGGGCGGCCACAGCCAGCCTCTCCTGCTTGTGAGAAAGGAGGAAGGAGATTGGGGGAGGCAGGAGGCCGTCCGACCGGAGGCTGGGTCCGGCGAGCCTCTCCCTGGGCCTCCCCCAGCTCCTGAGGGTGCCCATGTCTGCCTCCTGCCGGAAGCCCCCAGAGGGCCCTCCCAGGGGAAAGCTAAGGCGGTTTTCCAAGCAAATGTTGGCAGCCACACGGACCTCCGCATGGCATCCCGCCAGGGAGAGGGCCAAGGGGAAGGTTCTAGACTTGCTCTCTTGCCTCCCCCGCTCCGTCTCCTAGTGTCTCCCCTGAGTGGAGGCCCCCCACGGAGCCCCGACCCTGCCCTTCCCAGCTGGCTGCCCCCACCCCGGGCCCTCCCTCCCTCTCACTGCCCTGCCAGCCTCTCCTTCCCACTGGTGGCCTGACTCCCCAGAGCCTCCCCCAGGGGCCTGTGACACTCTCCAGCTTTCGGGGCTCTCCGGCCTCCTTCCCGGCTCTCTGTCTAGGCCCCCCCCCCCGGCCCTCCGTGCTCCCCCCGTCATTCCCGGGAGCATCCCTAATGCAGGGCATTCCCAGATCTACTTACTCAGCTCTCCTCCCCTTCAGGCCTGCATCTCCGCTGGATGGTCCCAAGACATCTCGGCCCCCATGGCACAGCAGAGCTTATCCTCCCCCCTTCCCTTTCCTCAACTTTCTAGGAGTCCCTCGAGGGCCCCCCATCCTCCCCACTCACGCTTCAGTCACCTCCTCACGGAGTCCTGATCATCATCTCTCACCTGATGCTGGCCAGAGCCTTGGAGTGTCTCCCCGCCCCATTCCCCCCCCCCCCCCACTTAGCTGCCAGAGATTCTCCCACTGCTCTCCTCAACAGACTGCAGTGGCTCCCTATTGCCTCTAGGATCAAGTGCTTTTGTTTTTTAACTCTTATCTTAGAATCAATCCTATGTATCAGTTCCAAGGCAGAAGAGCAGAAAGGGCTGGGCAATGGGGGTTAAGTGACTTGCCCAGGGTCACACAGCTACAAACTGTCTGAGGCCAGAATTGGAACCCCAGACCTCCCACATCTAGGCCTGACTCTCCATCCACTGAGCTTCCCAGCTGCCCCCTCTCCAGTGTTCTGGCACTCCGTTCTCTTCACACACAAGGTAATTCAGAAACTCTGGCCTCCTGGGGCTCCTTCCTCCCCACTCCCACTGCCATGCTTCCCCCCAATGATGAGCTCTTTCCTCTGAGACTCCCCTTATTTCTATGTTGTCTCCCCAACTGCCTCTGAGCCATACCCAGCCTTGTATGCCCAGTCTCTGGGCTGTGCCCAGTCTCTGAGCTGTGCCCAGACTTGTATGCCCAGTCTCTGAGCTGTGCCCAGACTTGTATGCCCAGTCTCTGAGCTGTGCCCAGCCTTGTATGCCCAGTCTCTGAGCTGTGCCCAGCCTTGTATGCCCAGTCTCTGAGCTGGGCCCAGCCTTGTATGCTCAGTCTCTGAGCTGGGCCCAGCCTTGTATGCCCAGTCTCTGAGCTGTGCCCAGCCTTGTATGCCCAGTCTCTGGGCTGTGCCCAGCCTTGTATGCCCAGTCTCTGAGCTGTGCCCAGACTTGTATGCCCAGTCTCTGAGCTGTGCCCAGCCTTGTATGCCAGTCTCTGGGCTGTCCCCAGCCTTGTATACCCAGTCTCTGAGTTGTGCCCAGCCTTGTATGCTCAGTCTCTGAGCCATACCCAGCCTTGTATGCCCAGTCTCTGAGCTGTGCCAGCCTTGTATGCCCAGTCTCTGGGCTGTCCCCAGCCTTGTATGCCCAGTCTCTGAGTTGTGCCCAGCTTGTATGCTCAGTCTCTGAGCCATACCCAGCCTTGTATGCTCAGTCTCTGGGCTGTGCCCAGCCTTGTATGCCCAGTCTCTGAGCTGTGCCTGGCATAAGCTGAGTGTTGGGTCTTTATTTGGTGCCTGACTGGCCCGCTCCTGGCTGGGAAGGGCTTCGGTGAGTCGGGGGAAGCCAAGTCTCCAGTCTCTCTCTGTCCTCCACCTCTGCAACGTCCCAAAGTTTATGTGAGGAGATCTTGCTTCTGCCCAGGAGACTCCGGGCGTTCGGGTTTAGGACAAACGGGAGCGCGGTCCTCCTGGACGGGCAGCCGAGGCCGTCCTCACAAAGAGGCCCCTGAAAGCCGGACCCAGTTCCAGGTCACTTTGGGGTCCTCATTTTTCACAACCACACATTGCGAGCCCCCACCGACGTGGCGCTTTCAGTAGAACCAGCCAGAGAGCAGATGAATTCAACACAAAAGACTCGCTTAGAGGGGATGTGAGGCCAGTAGCAAAGCCCCCCCCAACCTGGGCCAGGTGTGAGCCCGGGGCATTGGGCATCAGTTGGTGGGATGGCGAAGCAGATAAAGCTCGAGCTCCAGTGCTGGGGTCGGGGATTCTGGGCTCGTCTTCGCCACAAGTGGCTCTGGGACCCGGGACAAGTCCCCCTGCCTCTGTAATGGGCACGGGCTTCCCCTCTATGAAGCTGGAAGGGAGCCCCCAAGGGCTCTACAAGGGGGCGCCCTGATTCTTGCCCCACGGAGACTCTCCAGGCCCCGGAGGTGATGTGAGCCACAGTGGCCTCATCCTGGCCTCATTCACAGGATGGGAGGGATGTGGGCCATCTGCGGTGACTCAAAGGCTCTTGCTGGCTCGCCAAGGCGGGGGAGGGGGGCGTCATTGGCCTACAAAGGGGAAAACCACTTTGCTACAAGCAAAGGATAAAAGAAAGAAGTGATAACAAGAGCTGGGGAGGAGGGGAGCCCTTCTGGGGGCTGTCAGCGCCTCCTTCCCTGCTCAAAGGCTCTTTCCACAGCCAGAAAAACCTGAGACAAAGATGTTTTGTTCTCCACAAACCCCATTTGTTCTGCCAGCCTCCTGGTCCTCTGAGGGAGCCTTGAGGTACTGCCGCCCCCCCCCCCCGGGGCCCACGTGGGCTCCCAGATCTGCTCTGTCCCCTGTGGACAGACTGGCTGGACCCAGCCCGGCCACGTGCTTTCTGGAAGATGCGCCTCCAGAGGAGCTCGAGGAGACCCCTCCTTCCCCGGAGAAGCCGTCCTTCCTGGCCACAGCTGACCGGGCCGCCCTGCAGACAGGCAGTCTTTGGGGTGGACGCTCGCCCTCCTCCTGCCCCCCCTACGAGGACACACACGCACACACGCACACACATACTCCACATACACACGCACACACGCGCACACACACACACCCTTTGCTGCCTTCGCTGGTTAGCTTCGCTCTCATTTTCTGGAGCGTCTCTGCAGGGATTGGGGGGCCTCCCAGGGCAGCTCCTCAATGCCGGTGACTGGGTGGCCACCAGCCCTCTGGCACACATCGGTGGCTGGAGCCACGGCCGGCGCTTGGGCGGCTCCTGGGTCTCCGAGGGCCTGTGTGGAAGCGGGGGGTGCATCCGCCTCCCCTGGGGAGGGCTGGGAGGCCCCTGCGCTGGCCCAAGGGAGGGGGTCGGCGCCATTCTCTGGCCTCCGTCAGGGAGCAAACTCAGAGCCGGAGTCCACAGGGTGGCCATGAGCCACCCCGTCCCGCCTCCCTCCGTCCGCCCCCCTCCCTGCTGCGCCCATCGGCCGGAGGGCTCAGAAGGAGCCGCGGTGGCCATCGGGCCGGCCAGAAGGCGAGTCTTCGGCCCTCGTCTCCCTGGCCGGCCGGAAGGGCCCCAGGCAGGAAGCTCGGACTTGTCCGAAGGCCCAGCCAGGCCCGAGGCAGCTCTCTTCCGGGCGCCCCAAAGCTCACAGCACCGGCTTGTGCCGTCCCTTCCTGCGGCCCGCGGAGGTGGGTAGCGGCATTTCGGTCCGTCCCGTCCGCTTCAAAGTCCGGCGCGATGGTCTCTGTGGGGCGCTCAGCCCAAGGCCCGAGAGCTCCCGAGAGGAGGGAGGCCGGGCCGAGGCTGGACCAGTCACGAGATCGAGAAGGCCAGGCCCGAGCGGGGCAAAGAAGGGACCCAAAGTGCAAAGGAGCCGCTTCTCAAATGGGGGAGAGCCGCGCCGTCCCGAGGCCCCCGGCCCAGCCGCCCCCTGAAATGGGGAGGACGGATGGAGCAGGGTTGCCCGGGGCCCTCCTTCGGCCCAGGAAGCCTGCTGCAAGGTGGCCGGAAGCTTGGGCGGGCCGGAGCCGGCAGCCTCCACTCTCTGCCTGTCACGCCTCTGCCCACGGGGGAGGGTCGGGGAGGAGGGCCGGGCGTCCTGCAGCCACGGCCTCCGTCCACGTGGGGCTGCGGCCTTCGGGGTCGGCCCTGGCACAGGAAGGAGCCAAACGCGACCTTTACTGGGCTGGCTGGCCCCAGAGGAGACTGGAGCCCTCCCAGCTGGCTGCAGACAAGACCAATTCAGGGTCCTGGTCCCGCCTCAGGGCTGGGGCTCCGTCTGCATCCAGGAGAGGCGGCCGCCAACCTCCTGTGGGGCAGACTGAGCCACGGAGAGCCCAAGACAGCCCAGGAGAGCCACAGAGAGCCCAGGAGAGCCACGGAGAGCCCAGGAGAGCCCGAGACAGCCCAGGAGAGCCATGGAGAGCCCGGGAGAGCCAGAGAGCCTGGGAGAGCCCAGGAAAGCCACGGAGAGCTCAGGAGAGCCCGAGACAGCCCAGGAGAGCCCGAGACAGCCCAGGAGAACCCGGGAGAGCCAAGGAGAGCCACGAAGATTCAAGGAGAGCCACGGAGAGCCCAAGACAGCCCAGGAGAGCCTGGGAGAGCCCGGGAGAGCCAGAGAGCCTGGGAGAGCCCAGGAAAGCCATGGAGAGCCCGGGAGAGCCCGAGACAGCCTAGGAGAGCCCGAGACAGCTCAGGAGAGCCCAGAAGAACCCGGGAGCCGGAGAGCCACGAGAGCCACGAAGAGTCAAGGAGAGCCACGGAGAGCCCGGGAGAGCCACAGAGAGCCTAGGAAAGCCCAAGACAGCCCAGGAGAGCCTGGGAGAGCTGGAGACAGCCCTGCAGACAAGAGAGGATGCCTAACCCTCAAGGGCTTGACAGTCTAGCACGGAGAAGGTGTCTGGGTTCAGCCATGGCTGATTCTTTGGGGTTTTATTGGCAGATACAGGAGGGGTCGGCCATTTTCTTCTGACTCACCTGACAGAGGAGGAAATGGAGACAAGGGGGGAGGGGGTTAGTGACTGCCCAGGTGACTTACCTGTCTGTAAGCATCTGAGGATGGATTTGAACTCGAGCCTTCCTGGATCCAGGCTTGGAGCTCTGGGCACTATGGCACTCCCTACCTGCTCAAGGAGTTCTGAGTTAGACACTGAACAAGAGCTCGGTGCTCGGCACCAGGGGAGAGATGGAGACTTAGACACTTAGCCAAGATCACACAGTTATGTGTCAGAAGGGCCATGACCAGGGTCTCTCCCAGAGGCCTGGCCCAGCTCTTCCTGCCATCCCATGTTATTGGCTTTGACCACTGGGCAAAGGGTCTTGGCCTGCCGCCGGCCCTCCCTCCCTCCCCATCAGCAGGGATGCTGAGAAGTTGCTACAGGCCATTTCTGCAGTGGCAGGGCAGGGAGAAGAACCGGGAGAGCAATGGTCCGGAGGCTGGCACTGAAGTGGAGCCCTGAAGGAAGGCCAGAGTGCTCAGAGTGGAGCTGAGGACGGAACAGGGTGTCTGGCTGGGGAACAGCCTGGGCTAAGACAGACCAGAGACGTGAGGCAAGGCCAGGGGACTCTCAGAGGGTCGAGGGGGCAGCTTGGCCGGCACGTAGAAGACCTGGCAAGCAGTGGGAGGAGACAAGCATGAAAACAAAGCTCAGGGCAGAGTGTGAAGGAGGGGAGATGCCCATCGATTGGGGGATGGTCAAGCAAGTGAGCGGTGGCATAGGATGGCATAGGAGGGAACACTACTGGGCTGTAAGGAATGAGGAGCAGGAAGGAGGATTTCAGAAAAGCCTGGAAGATCTCCATGAACTGAGGCAGAATGAAAGAAGCAGAACCAGGAGAACCCAGCAGGCAGCTACAGCAGTTGTGGAGGATGATCAGCTGGGAAGGACTTGGATATCGGCTCAAAGACCCAAGATCACTCTGACAGACTCCGGATGGAAGGTGCTGGCCACAGCCAGAGGAAGGACGTGGGTGCCCAGAAGGCAGAACCGAGCTGCTTTCTTTCTTTCTTTCTTCCTCCCTTTCTTTCTTCCTTCCTTCCTTCCTCCCTTTCTTTCTTTCTTTCTTTCTTTCTTTCTTTCTTTCTTTCTTTCTTTCTTTCTTTCTTTCTTTCTTTCTTTCTTTCTTTCTTTCTTTCTTTCTTTCTTTCTTTCTTTCTTTCTTTCTTTCTTTCTTTCTTTCTTTCTTTCTTTCTTTCTTTCTTTCTTTCTTTCTTTCTTTCTTTCTTTCTTTCTTTCTTTCTCTTCCTACCTTCCTTCCTCCTCCCTCCCTCCCTCCCTCTCTTCCTTCCTTCCTCCCTCCCTCCCTCCCTCCCTTCCTTCCTTCCTTCCTTCCTTCCTTCCTTCCTTCCTTCCTTCTTCCTTCCTTCCTTCCTTCCTTCCTCCCTCCCCTCCTCCCCCCTCCCTCCCTCCTCCCTCCCTTCCTTCCTTCCTTCCTTCCTTCCTTCCTTCCTTCCTTCCTTCCTTCCTTCCTTCCTTCCTTCCTTCCTTCTTCCTTCCTTCCTCCCTCCCTCCCTCTCTTCCTCCCTCCCTCCCTCCCTCCCTTCCTCCCTCCCTCCCTCCCCCCTTCCCTCCCTCCCTCCTTCCTTCTTTCTTTCTTTCCTTCCTTCTTTCCTTCCTTCCTTCCTTCCTTCCTTTCCTCCCTCCCTCCCTCCCTCCCTCCCTCCCTCCCTCCCTTCCTTCCTCCCTCCCTTCCTTCCTCCCTTCCTTTTTTAAACTTGCTGTGTTGTTGGTCTGAGCTTTCCTTTTCCACATAACTGATACAGAAATTGGCTTTGCCTCGCAGCGCCCACACAGTCTCGATCAAACCGCTGGGCTTCTCTAAGGAGAAGGGAGGGAAGGAGAGAACTTAGTCATCAAGATGTAACTAACCAAAGGGTACGAAGCATTTTTATGAGTGTTTTGACAGAACCGAGGACTTAAAATAGAGGCTGGCATTTCTGTAGTCATTCGAGGTTTGCGGGGGCTTTCCGAGATCTCCTGAAGGTGGGGAGGGCAGGAACTGGCCACCGCTGGGGGCTGATGTCCAGGGTCCTGAGACAGGCGGAGGAGAGGAGAGCGGAAGCTCCTTGAGGCCAGAATTGCCCTCGGTTTCGTTTGGTGCTTGGCACCAGGTCTAGAACGCCATCTGCCCTTCATAAACGCTTGCTTACTATTGCTAGAGGTGCCTCCTGCAGAGGCAGGCTGGCAGGCTGCCCCCCGAGGGCACATCTCTGCTTCTCATACCTGAAGTCTCCAGCCGGTGCTTCGCCAGGCCGGGCGACCCATTTCCTTTTCCTCCAGGCTCTCTGGGTGTTCTGTGACTCCGCACTGCTGCCCTGGGCTGCGATGCCCCCTGACATTTGCCAGCACCTTTGCCCATCCTGCATCTTCTGCTCCGATCCTCTCCACAAGCCTGTGGGAATACCAGGCAGGGCCTGCTCTCCTCCCTGTTTTCCAGATGGAGGGATGGAGGGCCAGTGACTTGTCTAAGGTCTCCAGGCTAGCAATTGGCAGCACCAGAAGGCTGTCGTTTTCTTTTGAGGCACGGACTGACTTCTGTGGCTCCCCAGCATCCTCCGTGTCCATTCCCAGACTCAGATGCTGGGAGGAATTTCTCTGGGGTTCTGAGTGGTGTGAAGGTGACCACGTCCTCCTGGCTCATCGCCCTACAGTGCTGAGCGTGGGATGGAGCCTCTGGGCCCCCGGAGCCCCTCTGCCACAAGCGCAGGGATTCCTGAGAGCCAAGAAAGGCAGGGCGCGCCTCAGGGTCCCCTGGGAGGAGGCAGCAGAGATGGAAGAACGAGCCCGAGCTTTTCCCACTGGACTTGTCTGTCCGGAGGGTCTGGACCTGGGGCTGTGGGTCCCCCAAAGCGCACCAAGTTCTTCCTGCCCTCACCACCCCCAGTGCCGCGGGATCTGGAGCCAGTGATTCCCTGGCTGAAACAGTCCTGAATCGCTCAATGCACCACCCGGCGAGAGCTACAAAGGTAAGACAACCGCCCTGCTCTGCAGGAGCTGCCTGGGGGTTGGAGTGAGGAAATGGGGGCTCTCTGGGCAGCCCGTCCAAGAAGGAGCCATTGGTAGCAGCTGACCATATCAGGAAGGGCTTCCTGGAGGTGGTGGCATTGGAGCTAGCCTTTGGATACCAGGGAATCTAGAGGGCTCTGCTGAGGAGAGAATTCACCGCCTGGCTGAGTGTGGCAGGGATGCCTCAAGGACTGAGCCTGCTTCAGGACAGTCGATAATTAATTGTCCAGCCCCACATTGACCAACAGGTCGCCTTTCTCTAGGGAGCTCATGGCTCTGCAAGAATGCCGGATGGGCTTTGGTTCTGGGGAAGCTCGTGCCTCAGTTACCTCACCTGCAAAGTGGGGGTGCTAGGACAGCCTACCGCCCCCACAGGAGCACCACTGGGGGCCGCACAGCCAAGAGGCTGTGGGTGACCAGCATTCGCCGGCTCGGGGCCCCAGGGAGGGCGAGGGCCCATGTTCTCCGGCCCGTGGATCTCCTCGGAGGCTTCCTGGCTGTCCGGGGGACCCCCAAAGGCCAGCCCTGCGGCTTGTCAGGACAGGCCCTCCCCAGCTCAGAAATCAGCTCTGCTTTGGAATGTGCTCTCCTTGCCCCCCCCCCCCCCGCATCCTGGGGTTCTGGGCCCTGAGGAGCAGAGTCGAGGGATGCCGGAGCCCGGGGGGACCGACGGGCACCACTTGTGTGCCAGGAAGTCGGGGGGGGGGGGAGAAGGGACGGAGGGTTTATTTGGGCCGACTCTGGGCCGGAACTTCCCAGGGATTTCCCGGGATGGAGAGCCAGGAGGGAGGTGCTGGGGAAGGAGAGCATCCCTGCGGCACACAGTGAGGGACCCGCGTTTATGAGGCGCCCGGCCTGCACGCGGACCCTGACCTGGAGCCGGGAATCGCAGGTCCTGAGCGGGTCTGAGGCATGGCCGTGCAGGCTCGGACAAGTACCTTCTGGGGCCTCCAGAAGGAAGGGGCCATCCTCGCCCTGCCCAGGACTGGGGCCCACCCGAAGAGCTTCCCCAGGAAGGAGTTTCCCAGGGTGCACTTGGGGCGAGGACCAGAGTGGAGGCTTCGGGACGCTCCTCTCTGCCTTCTGGGGCTTATGTGCAAGTTCTCAGCCTGGAAGCAGCCCCTTCTCCCATCCCGTCCTCTGGGAGCCTCCCTTTTAGGGGCGTCCCTCCTGCCTGCCTCCCTCTCTGGCCTCTTTGGCCCAACTTTCTGTCTCAATCCATGCTGTGTCTTGGCTCCACGACAGAAGGGCTGTAAGGGCTGGGTGATGGGGGTTCAGGCCCAAATTTCTGGGCCTAGATTTGAACCCAGGACCTGCCACCTCTAGGCCTGGAGCTCTCAGCACGGGGCCTCTTGGCTGCGCCCCACATTCCTTTTTTTAACAAGTATTCATGAAATGCCCCCAAAGCAAAACCAACAGCCAGACAGTGAAGAAAACCTGCTGGGAGAGAGCGAGCGAGCAAGCACGAACTAGGGGTACAGGAGGAGGCCGGAAGCAGGGCTAGCAGCATGGAGGGGTGCTCTGACCTGCCTAGGGAGCTCGGCGAGCCCTCGGGGGGTCCTGGCTCCACTGTCCAGCAGCTCCCCCACTGTTAATGCTGCCCTTTGCTAATTGCAGTCTAGGGCTTCCTGGACTGACCCCCGACACCCCCCGGCACCCCCACATAATACAGCTTGGCGTGGGGAGCCCCCCATTGTGGCTGTCCTCCGGGAGCCTCCCGGCCCTCCCTCACGGGCAGTTTCTCCTCTGCCGCCCCCCATCGCTCCCACTCCATCCGCCCGGCTGTCCGGGCAGCCATTCCCCAGCCCAGGGGCCGCTGCGTCTCCAGGTTGCGGCTCCCCCAGGAGGGCAGCCTGTCCAGAGGAAGCCCGCCCCTTCCTTCTGCCCAGCCTCCTGCCGCCATCTTGGAACCCCTCCTGGGCCCAGGGGGCGGCCGGGGACACCTTCCTCCCAGGAGGCCTTAGGGGGGCCGGACTGACCTCAGAGAACACGAGTGTGCGCCAAGTCCCCCCCGGCGGTGTGTACACGCATGTGTTTGTGTGTGTACATGTGTGTCTCTGTGTGTAGGTGCATATCTCGGTGTGCATATGCATATGCCTGTGTGCACACATGTCTTGTGTGCACACGTGTCTGTGATGCATGCGTCTGCCATGTATGTATCTTGTGTCTACATGTTTGTGCACTGTGTGTCTGTGTTGCATACATGTCATGTGTGTCTTGTGTGTGCCTGCATGCTTGTGCACACGTGTGTCTTTGTGTGAGTGTGTGCACGTGTGTGTGTGTGCACGCCTGTGCGTGTGCGCCTGCTTCCCTGCTCGTCTCCTGCTCAGATGTCTTGGCTGTGGGCTTGACGCCGGAAAGGCAGCTGCGCTCCGGCCGGGAAACATCCGCTGGCGCAGCGCGGAGGAGCTGACAATCCCCCAAGACAGGCCGGAGCGCTGCCAGCGGGGCCTCCTGGCCGCCCGCCCGCCTAATCGGCTGCACATGTTCTCCCATGTGGTTCTCATTTGGCCCCTCCCGCTCCCCCGTCAGTCAGACTGTGCCGAGGCTGTGGGGGGCTGCGGGGGGACAACGGCAGCCCCTCTGCGGGATGCCGCTCGCTGCTCTACCTGTGCTGCCCGCCCCGAGCGGCCCCCTCTCCCTGGGTGGCCCACAAAGGTTGGGGGAGGGTTCGAATCCTCCCAGAGGAAAGCCCTTTCCCTTCCCCCAGGCGGGTGCCCAGAGCTCCCCCCAATCTTTAGGGGGAGGGTCGTGCCCGGCCCTGGCTTGCGGATCGGGCTGGGGCGAAGGGAGCGAGGTGGCCGCTGGCACCAGAAGCTCAGGCCGAGCCCGGAGACTGTGGGCCAGGCCGCGGCTCGGCCCTCCTCGGCCGCCCACGTCTGCCAGCCGTCCCGTGGGGTCCCCGGCAAGTAGAAGAGGCCAAGGGCTTGGGAGCCCCCGAGGTCAGCCGGCCCGGTCTGGCCCCCGGAGAGGTCGGGGCCCCCCCATCCCCGCACCCCCCCTTCAGGACCAAGTCCAGCACTGGCCAACAGGCCGCCCCAGAGCCTGGCTGCACCCTCAGCCTGCGCTGGGCTCGGGGGCGCCTTTGCCATGTGCTGGGAAAGGGGGGGCCGGTCCTGGGGGGGCCTTCTGTTGGGCAGAGCCCCCCCACGGTCTGCTCTGAGGCTGCGCATTTTCAGATACTAAAATCTCCAGAGAGGGGGTTCAGGCTCACCCATAAGGCGAGCAATGGGGGCGAGGAGGGGTGACAACCTGATACACAGGGGCGTCTGGGAGCCACACGGGGCTGATGGGCTGTGACCGCCCGCCACAGGACTGACCGCTCGGCCAAAGGGCTCTCAGGAAGGAAGGAAGGAGGATGGCGGCCCCACGACTTCCTCGGCCCCGTCCCAGGGTCCGCTTTCAAAGCCCCAAATGCACCTGCCACGGAGCACCCCGTCCAGGATGTCTCCTGTCAGCACCGGCACTTCTGCAGCCGCCACCCGGGGGGAGGGGAGGGAGGGGAGGGGGAGGGCAGCGGGGGGGGGGGGGGCTCCAGGTTCTGCCCTGCATTCCCTTGGCCTCCCCCGCCGAGCCCATTCCTGCTCCCTCGGGCCAGCAGAGAATCACTTTCCTCCATCTGGGAAGAGACATCAGGAGAGGATTTTAGGGCTCACACCAAGGCTGGGGATGAGGCACCCCCCCAGCTCCTGCCTGGGACGGGAGTCGCGTCTAGCTCTTCTCTGCTTGGGGATCCCTCCTGCAAGGCTCCCCGGCCCCCCCTTTCTCTTCTGGCTTGTCCCGTGGGAATGTCGGCACCTTCCCGCTTTCTACTCGGCCGTCCTCAAGAACTCGGCCTCTCCTTCCTCTGGTTCTGTCTCTCCTGCCTCAGTTTCTCTATTTCTGTTTCTTGTCTCTACCTCCGGCTCCCTGTTTCTCTGTGTGTGTCTCTCTAACACACATGCACATACACACAATGCACACACGTGCATGTGCACACACGCACACATGCAATGCACACACATGTGCGTGCACACATGCACATGCGTGCGCACTCACAGAGCGCCCATCCATTGTCTTTCTCTGGTCTCCTCAGGCAGGACAGCGGCCTCCCCCTGGAACCTTCGGCTTCCCGGATCCTCACGCTGTCCTGGTCGTGGCCTGGGGAGAGCCCAGCTGTGGCAGGGCAGGCACGACTCTGGCTCAGTCTCAGGATGTGGGTGGGAGTCCCGGCTCTCCCCTGGCGTTCTGTGTCCCCCGGGGGCCTCCCTCTCCACGCCTGTAGGACGAAAAGCTGGGCTGGATCTCATGCAGGGTCCCCGCCACCCCCTCTGCCTGGCCCTTTTCTCTCTCCTCCCCGGGGACTTCCGGACAGGGACGTGCTTCTATCCACCTGTGAAGTGTAGATGGGAGTCCCTGCCCGGGGGGGGGGGTGTCAGAGGCCCCGAGGGATCCTGGGAGCCAAGCATTCAGAAGCACCTGCCCGGGGCCAGCCACTGCGCCGAGCGCCAGAGATCCAAAGACGGGGAGCCCGCGGCCCCTGGGGAGACGCCCACCCGGAACTCTGCTCACCCGAAGGTCAGATGGGGCAGTTGGAGACAACCGACAAGGGGGAGACCCAGCACGAAGGGGGGTCCCCAATCTGGGGCTTGAAAGAAGGCGAGGACGCCGAGGGGCAGAGAATCCCCAAATGGCGACAGCCCTTGTTCCAGCATCAGCGAGGAAGCCGCCATCTCCGGACTCGGAGAAGGGCCGGCAGAAGGCAGGAGAAGCCTGGAAAGGGGAGGGCAGGGCGGCCCCACCAGAGGGTTCTCGCTCGGATCCTGCAGCTCCAGGAAGCCCCTGGAGGCGTCTGAAGGGGGGTCTCCTAGTCAGGTACAGCCAGGAGCGGCCGGGCCAGCGGCTGCCGGGGTCGGCTAGCCGGGTGGGGTCTGCCCGGCCCAGCCTGACAGGCTGCTGTGATTTGTCCCCGGCCCTGTGCCCGGCCCTCCGCGTTACTGTGCTGGGCGGGAGGATGCCCACCGAGGGCCAGCAAGCCGGCCTGCCCCCAGGGGCTCACGGTCTAGGGAAGGGCCACTCGGTAATGCTGAAATCCAAGGCGTCGAGGCAAGACCAGCCCAGGAAGGAAGAGAAGGAGGCTGGCACCGTGCAGGGGGCTCCGGAAGGCGGTGGAGGAGGAGGAAGAACGTTCTGGCGAGGACAGAGGTGACAAATGGGAGGTGCGGAAGGAGCCTGGCCAGGAGGACACGTAAAGGACCATCGGAGCCTGCTGGAAAAGGGACATCTGTGCCAGACGGCGGCCTTGGCATGATCGTCCGGGCAGCAGGCGGAGCCACTGGCACTTCCTGGGCAGCTGGCTGTGTGCAGGATGAACTCGAGAGTGGAGACACCTGGGAGGAGGCTATTTCAGGGTCCGGGGACAGGCCAGGATGACCGGAACTCGCCTCGGGGCTGTGTGAGGAGAGAAGTCCATGGGCCAGAGCGCTCGCCTCATGCCCTTTGGAAGGGAAGGCAGGCGCTGGCCTTGGGGAGCTTCCAGCCCAGCAGAGGAGGAAAACCCATGAAAGGGATGGGAAAAGCCAGGGAGGGGAGAAGACCTTCCGGGCTGAGGAGACAGCAGAGAAACAGAGCCTGTGGGGCAGCCAAGGAGGGTCTGCCCTGGCGCGTCCCCAACAAGGAAGCCCCCAGTGGGAGAGGGCAGAGAGATGCTCCAGGAGGTGACCACATCCGGAGACGCAGAAGCAGAGCCTGAAGGGACGAGAGAGCCCGAGTGGCACAGATCCTGGGAACTCGGAATCCCCAAGCCCCGGAAAGTCAGTCAGTTAATAAGCATTTATTAAGCACCACTATATGCGGGCACTGGGCTAAGCTGTCTGGATGTGTGGCTGAGTTCGAGTAAGGAGTCCAAGAGAGCCCCAAGTGACCCTGAGTGACAGGCTGGGTGGGGGCGATGCGCTCTGCTCACTGCTTTAGGGGTCTGAGCTCCCAGCCGGGGATTCCACTGGACCATAAGCCCACTGCAGAGCACCATCTTGGCAGCAGCAAATAGCTCCTCGGATCTTTGATCTAATGTTTAGTCTTGATTCTAAGTCAGAAGGGAAGGGTTAAAAAAAGGCCCGAGGCCAAGTTGGGGACACTCCACTAAAGACTTCCCTTCAGCTCAGCTTGGATGCATCAAGGATGACTCCTCCAGGGACTCATTAAATGGGCTCCAAATCTCCCTAAGGGGATTAGCTCCGAACCCAGGGCTCCCTCTTGCTTGTAAGAATTACAAGGAGAGCCGATGGGGTCCCACACTGGCCTAAAAGCCAGGGAAGCCATTAACTGCTGGTGTGATAGACCTATCCTGGACGCCAATGAGATGGGTCTGCTGACCAACCCACTGACCCACCCCACGTTGTTCCCTTCCTAAATGCTTACTAAATGCCTTCTCCTAATAATGTGGTGTAGACTTCTCAGAACCCCCAGCAGGCTCTCTGGCCTAACGGGGAAGCTCCGCCCCCTCTTCTTTTTGGACAGTGAGGATGCTGAACATGTCCAGCCTGGCAGCACTTGCCTTGATCTCCCTCGCCTCGCCAAGGTCACCGACCAAGGTTTAGCGATCAGAGACGCCTGCCAAGTAAGGGGTAGCACAAGCTTTCAGAGCCACGTCCTTGGGATGGTCACAGCCACATAGACTCATCCCTGTTCCTGGAAGCCCCCCCCCGCCCCCCAGCAGCTGCCTGCCCTCTGGACCCCTTCCTGGAAGCAGTATCCCTCTTTCCCAAGTTCCCCACATGCCTCCCACCTCTTAGTGCACTTGCCAAACCCTCCTCAGATCAGAATCATCAGTAGCCACATCTCACCTTCCCCACCACGTGGGGAGTTCCATGGCAGCCTCATGGCCATGGATCACTGGCTGAATGACCAAATGAGACTTCTGGATGCTTCCCTTCCAGCCTGGAACAGAGCTGCTGCCCCTGGGTGACCCCCTGCTGGAGACGTTTTTCCTCGCCTCTGGGCACGGTGGCCAAAATGCGATTTCCCAGTGGCCAGCCTAGGAAAGGCGATGGGCGCATTGTCTGCTGGTGAGCTCAATCCCTCATCAGAAGCTTCTTCTCTGGGCAGTAGTGCTGCTGCTGCTGCTGCTGCTGCTACTACTACTGTTACTGCTGCTGCTGCTACTACTACTACTATTACTACTGCTGCTGCTGCTGCTGCTACTGTTACTGCTGCTACTACTGCTACTGCTATTACTATTACTACTGCTACTACTGCTGCTACTACTGTTACTACTACTGCTACTACTGCTGCTACTACTGCTACTGCTGCTGCTACTACTGTTACTGCTGCTACTGCTATTACTACTGCTGCTACTGTTACTGCTGCTGCTACTGCTACTGCTACTACTACTGCTGCTGCTACTGTTACTGCTGCTGCTATTGTTGCTGCTACTACTGCTGCTACTACTGCTACTGCTGCTGCTACTACTGCTATTGCTGTTGCTACTACTGCTATTGCTGTTGCTACTGCTGCTACTACTGTTACTACTACTGCTACTACTGTTACTGCTACTACTGCTACTGCTATTACTACTACTGCTGCTACTATTACTACTGCTGCTACTACTGCTACTGCTGCTGCTGCTGCTGCTACTGTTACTGCTGCTACTACTGCTACTGCTATTACTATTACTACTGCTACTACTGCTGCTACTACTGTTACTACTACTGCTACTGCTGCTGCTACTATTACTGCTGCTGCTGCTACTACTGTTATTACTACTGCTACTACTACTGCTACTGCTATTACTACTGCTGCTGCTACTGTTACTGCTGCTGCTATTGTTGCTGCTACTACTGCTGCTACTACTGCTACTGCTGCTGCTACTACTGCTATTGCTGTTGCTACTACTGCTGCTGCTACTGTTACTGCTACTACTGCTACTGCTATTACTATTACTACTGCTACTACTGCTGCTACTACTGTTACTATTACTGCTACTACTGCTGCTATTACTGCTATTGTTGTTGCTACTACTGCTATTGCTGTTGCTACTGCTGCTACTACTGCTACTACTGTTACTACTACTACTGCTACTGCTATTACTACTACTGCTGCTACTACTACTACTACTGCTGCTACTACTGCTACTACCACTACTGCTGCTACTACTGCTAGTGCTGCTGCTACTGCTATTACTGCTGCTGCTACTACTACTACTACTGCTGCTACTACTGCTACTGCTGCTGCTGCTACGACTACTGCTGCTACTACTGTTACCTTTTCTCTCTGGCTTTAAGGTTGCTAAAAGTCTTTATACATGCTCCCTAATTCAATCCTCACACAGGCTTGTGATATGGATCTTTTCTTCTTCTGTTTCTCCTTCTCCTCCTCATTTTACAGATGAGGAAATGGAGACCCAGAGAGTCGAAGGAGCTTGCTCAGGGTCACGCAGCTCCTGTTGGAGGGGAGATTCAAAGTCGGGTCCCTGCTGATCCCAGTTCTGACACTGAGTCTGGCACAGCACTTCTCTGGTAACTGGAGAAGGCGGCGACCGGAGCTCAGAGACCTCCTGAAGAAGGCACCAGAGAGGATTCTGGGGACTTGCATGGACGGCAAGCACGTGTTTTGGTTTTTCCTCAGAGGATGGAGATGGGCCCCGCCACGGCGCAGGGAAGCACGCTAAGGTGTGTGCTATTCCTGACACTCATCACGTGCAGACAAATGAGCTCCTTTTCCTCACTTCTGGAAAAAATGAAGCCTTGCCTTCTGCAGCCTTGGAGCGCTCCCAGCCCCCGATGGCATCCCTTTAATCTGATGAATTGGCTGAGTTTCTGCTCGAAGCCCCCAACAGCAGTGAGCTGCTGTGATGTTAAACTCAATGGATCCCCAGAGGAGCCGATGGGGCTCTGGTTACCCCAGGGCCAGCCTGACCCGGCCAGGACTCTTTCCAGAGCCCGGGAGAGCAGGCGAAGGCCACACCTGCAATAACAGCTTGGGAGTCATCCTGAATCACCAGATCCAGAGGGATGAAAAAGGAAATAAACAGGCAAGGAGGGGAGGGGGACAAGCGAGAGCCAGAGAACCAAGAGATTCTGCGTCCCTCTTCAGAGGGATTCCCCAGACTTACCGAATTTTAATTTAAGGAAGGAAACAAATGGGAGTGGAGAGAGATCTTTGGATCATAAAAGCCACTCTCCCAACTTGGGCCTCAGTTTCCACATTTGTCACATAGGGAGTTGGACTGGGCTGGCACAGCTCCCTGGCGACCCCGGTGTAGTTTCTGGGCGTTTGATGGGGGAAGATTTCGGGAGAGCCTTGGCTGCTCCAGCCCAGCTTTCCCCAAGTGATCCCCATCCCCAGGGGTAAGAGCTGCCCCTTTCCCAAGACTAATAGAAGAGTCTCGCGGGCTGTAGCCCTGGCCCCAGAACTGGCTGGAGGAGATGAGAGTGAAGGGAAGGAGGAGCAGGCCGGCCCTCACTCAGGAAGTCCTCCTTGGCCAAGAACTAAGGCTCAAGGCTGGCCAGCTCCTTGCTGAGGCACATGATTCTCTGGCTCCACATGCCCTGGGCTCCTCCATTCAAGATGGCGGCCTGGGGCTTTTCTGTGTCTCTTCCCCATTGGGTGGATTCTCTCCCAAGCAGCCAGCAGGAATGAGCCATCCATGCTTTCTATGAGGCCAGAACAAAAGGCATAACAGGGAAAACCCAAGGGGGAGAACTTCGCCCTTCCTCCCATCCCTCCTCCCGGAACTCTGCCCAAAGGGACCCGATCTCCGTGTGGTCGCCACCCTCGGGGGATCCGAGATCCCTCCCCAGAGACCTCCTGCTGCCGGCCGTGGACCCGGCATTCCTTGCTTCTCAGCCTTGCAAGGCTCCAGTGGCCTCCATCCTCCTGACAGCTCTAAGCCGACAGCTCCTCCTGCGTTGCTCTGCCCTTCCCCCAATGAGGAGGGTCTCTTCCCTCCCTTCTGCCTATGCTCCTTCCACGGAGTCCCTCTTCCTCTCTGAAGCCCTCCTTGATAGCTCGAGCTGTCCTTGCCCTTCATCTGGTTGTTATGGCCGAGCTCCACATGTGGGTGGACTCTGTGAGCCTCCTGAGGGCAGCCGTCCTCTGGGAGGGGTGTCTCTGGGCCCTCTTGGCCCCTTGTCTCCGTCCATTGGGCACCTTGTAAAATGGGGGGGTTCGACAGGACAGCTTCCAAGGCCCCCCTCAGACCTGGGCTCCTCTGGCGGCCCACCGCAGGCCCCGGGAGTAGCTCCAGAGGCCAGACTTGGGGCCAGGCCCAACCATCGTGCCATGATGCTTCCCCATGAAGGCAGTAAGAGCCAGGGGAGCTCTGGTCCTGGGTTCTGGTGTTGCCAGCCCGGCCCGGCTCTGCTCCTGCCCCCTCTGCTTCTGCAGGCCTGGCAGGAGCCGGGCTCACCGTCCGGAAAAACCACAGAGGTCGGGACGTGGACAGGAGCTGGGCCGAGTGCAGGAAACCCCACAGAAGGACAATTAAGGGGGAGCGGAATGGGGAGCGGGCGCCAATGGTTTGCAGCTGGAGCCCCTGCCTGCTCTGACCCACCCGGCCCCCATGTGCTCTGCAGGCGTGAAAGAGGAGAAGTGGCTAATCCTTCATCCTGCTCCGTGCTGGGCGCCTTTGATCCCCTCGCTGGGAGGCCGCCAGCCCTCCTCCCCGCCCCCGCACAGGCACCTGGGAAAGGGGACACTCATCTCCAGAGCCCCATCGGTGGGGGGAGGGGGGAGGGGAGGGGGAGGGGGAGGGGGAGGGGCTCTTCCTCTCTCAAACCTTTGCCTCACATGCTCCATGTGCACCAATGGCTCCAGCCTGAAATCCCATGAAGGGCCTACCTGGCCGACAAGAACGCCATGTGGGGAGCCTGCTGGGGCCCCTCGGCTTTGGGGGCCATTTTCTCTCCAGTGAAAAGCCTCCAAAGGGAGGGAACCCTGGCGGCACCCTGACAAAGGAGCCAAGGTCTCTGGGCGGTGGCTGGCACCCAGGGGTGACTCGGGGTATTCTTGGGGGTGACAAGACTAGGCAAAGTGAATGTGGCCCCCCGACACGCAGAGGAAGGAGTTTTCCCCCCAAGGACAAAGCTGACAAGGGTCGGGGTGGCCGGGGCACGGCTGCAGAGCGGCCCGGGCACCTGGCTTGTGAGGGGCTGGAGATGGTGCTCCTGGAGGACTGGCTGAGGGAACCCACCGTGCCTAGCCTGGCTGCCGCCCCTCAGCCATCCCGGCAGAACAGAGAGGAGGCGTGCTGGGCCTGGAGTCAGAGGCTCGAGTTCGAGTTTTCTTCATCCCTTCCTCCCTGCGTGGCCTTAGCAGAAGAAGGGCAGGGTGGGGCAAGCCGGGGTCTGGCCCCTTCCTCTGCCCCAGGAGTGGGGCGCCAGATGGGCAAGAGAGGACAAGCTGGGCCCCCAGCCAGCTGCAGTGATGGGGGGAGCCAGGCAGAGGGGATACCCTCTGGGGGCTTCCAAGGGCAGCCGGCCTCTTCACACCTGGCGAAGGCCAGGGCTTGGGGAAGAAGGTGGCGTGTTTGAGTCTGGCCATTCGAAGGTAGTAGTGAGGCACCCCGTGGGAAAGGCAAGCCAGCTGGAAGGAAGCTGCCCGAGGGATCTGTCCGGGGTCCTAAGGACTAGGATGGAAAATCAGGGCCAGGAGCTTTCCATCTCCTTTGGTCCTCACAGTCATCCTGGGAGGTGGGTGCTAGCATGATCCCATTTTACAGCTGGGGAAACTGAGGCCAACAGAGGTTGAGTGGCTCCCCCAAGGCCACAGAGCCAGGAAGTCTCCCTGGGGCTTCCTGCTCCAGGTGGGTGCTCGCTCCATCCCCCTGGCCACCCAGAGTGTTTGTCACACTTGAAGATGGCACCAAGGGCCAGACAATACAATCAGGGTGCAAGGAGGTATTTCACAGGCCAGGATGGCGGGTCCGATGCATGATTAGGAAACGCAACCACTGAGGCAAACGGAGCCGAGCAGGCAGAACCCATCCGGAGGGGAATCCACACTTGGATGACTGAAGAACTGAGACCAACACGGCGGCCCAGAGACAGCCCAGAGTCGAGGCAGCCACTTTCTGGGGGCTCAACCTGCAGCCGGAGACGCTCTGGACGTGGCCAGAGAGGGCGCTGCTCTCACTGGACCTGCATGTGTGGCATGAAGGTCTTCTTTCTCTGCTCCATCGTGGAGCGTTTGGGAAGCTCTGCCATGAGAACAAAGTGCGCGCTGGAGGGGCTCCTGTCCAGCTGCCGTTTGCTCCTAACACATCCCCCCAACAGATGTTCCCCCTCACGTGTCCCCTGATGTGTCCCCGCGGCCGGACATTCCCCCCGACGTGTCCCCCGACGCATCCCCGAGGCCAGACGTCCCCCCCGACGCATCCCCACGGCCGGACGTTCCCCCCGATGTGTCCTCGAGGCCAGACGTCCCCCCCGACACATCCCCACGGCCAGACGTTTCCCCCAATGTGTCCCCGCGGCCGGACATTCCCCCCGACGTGTCCCCCGACGCATCCCCGAGGCCAGACGTCCCCCCCAACGCATCCCCACGGCCGGACGTTCCCCCCAATGTGTCCCCGAGGCCAGACGTCCCCCCCGACGCATCCCCACGGCCGGACGTTCCCCCCGATGTGTCCTCGAGGCCAGACGTCCCCCCCGACACATCCCCACGGCCAGACGTTTCCCCCAATGTGTCCCCGCGGCCGGACATTCCCCCCGACGTGTCCCCCGACGCATCCCCGAGGCCAGACGTCCCCCCCAACGCATCCCCACGGCCGGACGTTCCCCCCAATGTGTCCCCGAGGCCAGACGTCCCCCCCGACGCATCCCCACGGCCGGACGTTCCCCCCGATGTGTCCTCGAGGCCAGACGTCCCCCCCGACACATCCCCACGGCCAGACGTTCCCCCCGATGTGTCCCCGTGGCTGGACGTTCCTCTTTTCGAATCCTCACAAGTTGTATTTGCCGTAAGACGATTCTTCTGGAGTGTTTTCAATGAAAAAGCTTCCGTGCAAACAAAGTGACTGGCAAGACTAGGAGGGAACAAGGGGGAATCGGACAACAAATGTCCCTGACGAGGCCCGATTTCAAATGTGTACACGCAGGCCAAGGTGGGGATCAAAGGATGCCGACGAGCCATTTCCAGATGAAGAAATTGAAGCCACCAAGACGGGAGCTAAAACAGTGAACGATGAAAACGCATCCGAAATCCCTCTCGATGAGAAAAACGCAAATGAAACCATGGAGGGGCTGCATCACCCTCCCAGGTTGGCCAATAGGGCGGCAAAGGAAAGCGGCCAATGGAGACGGGCACTAGTGCATGGTTGGTGGAGCTGGGAACGGACCTGGCCCTTCTGGGTGGCTCTGGGGAACGCCAAGGCTGTGCCTGTCTGGTCTGGATCCCAGAGAAATCCTAGAAAAAGGGGAAGGACCTGCTGGCGCCAAAAGGTCTCGAGCAGCTCTTCGTGGTGGCAAAGCATTGGAAATGGAGGGGCCGCCCGCGCCGTCTGGTGCTGGTTGGTGATGGCATTCTGGGCTGCTGCAGGAAACGATCAGCAAGAGGAGCCCTCAAAGCTGGACAGACCGGCAGGAGCGGATGCAGGGAGGAATGAGCGGGGCCCGCAGAGCCCCGGCCGGCCTGGGATGGCCACCCCGGGGAGCAGCGTCTCTTCGGCCTCGTTCGGGGTCTGGCTTTGCTCCCGGCCACTCTGGAGGCGGGTTTCGCAGGTTCCTGCACAGATGAGTGCGTGGGGGAGGGGCACAGGGTGGATGGCGCTGCAGAAGAGGCACATAAAACTGCCAACGGTCCTTTGGAAACTGGCCCGGCCCGGCTTCGGCCTCCCAAGACTGGGAGACGAGTGGCTTGAGGCGCTGGCTGCTGAGGCGAGCAGCGGGGCTGACCATTGAAGAGGGCATGTCGGAGGGCGGCTGAGCAGCCCACCGGAAGATCCCGGGTTCAAATCTAACCTCCAACACTTCCTGGCTGGGTGACCCCCGCCCAAGAGAAGGGGAGGAGCAGGCGGAGACAGGAACGGGCGGCCGCCAAATGAACTGGACCTGCAGCCGCTCTGGGAATCCTGGTCCTTCTGGGGCCTGAAGAAGGGAAGGCAGCAGCGGGGGCACTTCCGGGGCTTGAACTCGGGGCCTCCGACTCCAGAACTCTTCTCCCTTCATGGACTACTTCAGCCGTCCACATCGCCATGGCCAGAGGCTCCTCCCACCCCGTGGCCGGCCTACAGGAGGCCCGCCCAGAGCCCAGCTGCCCGCTCTGGGTCCACAGCCCAGGTGGGCTCTGCTGGGCTCTTTGGGGGGGGGCGCCCAGCGTCCTCTGAGACGGGCTCAAGGCTGCCCTGCAGTGATGCCCCCTGCGAGCTCGGACATCCCCCCAGGCCCGCCTCAACGTCTCCCTGCCTGGAGAACAAGGAAGAGGCCTCGGAGCCGCCAGCCTCGCAATGGGCTTTAGAAATGGGATTTCCTTTGAAGGTCTCACGTCCGGGCGGTCCCCATTTTACAGTCGAGGAAACTGAGTCAGGCAGAGGCTAAAGATGTGTTCTGGGTCGAGCTACCAGGACGGACCAAGGCCGGATTTGATTTCAAGTCTTCCAGACTCCAGACCCAGAGCTCCCTCGGCTTCAGCAGAGCCAGCCCAGCCTCCAACAGGGTGAGAGAGGGAGAGCTGAGAGTCCTGGAGGTGCCCCCCCCCAGCCCCCCCAAGGGAGCCCCTTGCTGGCCACAGTCCCTGCCTGGTCACTTGAAGCTGAGGCAGGACATCTCGAGGGCCCACAGAACCGCTGGGAGATCTTGGGGGGGCAGCTGGGGGCCCCCATGGTCCGCCCCAACAACCAAAAGCTCCCCCTCGGCACGTTAGCGGGCTCTTGGGAGTGAAAGGGGACAAGGAGGGAGGGAGGGCTTTTGTCCAGAGTCCCACAGGGGGCTCCGGCTGCCTTCCAGCAGCCTTTGGCCGCAGCGCACAAAGCTTAGTCTCTCCGCCTGGCCTGGGGGGAATCCTGGGCTCCGCAGACATGTAACAGACGTGTAACACGTGTGCACCCACACCCGCGCTTCACATGCCCTGGGTGGCGCTCTGCCTCCGCGCCTGGTGCCCAGGCTGGGGGGACGGCGCTTCCAGGGCCATCTTGGACTCATGGTCCATGGCAGTACCTTCGGGCTCCCCACACTGGGGCTCCTGGAGGTTCTGGAGCCAGAGAGTTAGGCCTTCGCCTGTCCAGGGGAACCGTCCCCCGCAGCACTCTGGGAGATGCCCGGGCTGGTGGGTGGAGCTGAGGGAGCCCTGGGGAGAAGCTCATGTGGCTGAGCCTCCCGTACTGCATGACTGAAAATCTGTTACCCTAAAAAGAACTACATATCCCAAGAGCCCACTGACTTCCTGTCATTCCGCACTTCCTGTAGACAGAGGATAAAGGGCGTGGGCTCTGGAGGCCCGGCTCTCTATGGCTCTCTGTGTAGAATCAGCAGGGATGGCGAGGATGGCTAAAAATGGCTGACCAGCCACGGGCAGGCGGTCTTCATTGTGTACCCTCTTTATTCCTTGATTTCTAGCGACCGTTAATAAATCTCCTAAAATAGGAACTTTCACAGTAGTCTGTGGCCTTCTTCTCCTGCAGGTCCCGCACGAGCCGGGCGTCCCCCTCCCCTGGCCCGGCCTGGCAGCAGCCTGTCCCCGAGGGGTTCCGCAAGCCCTGCACCTCTGTGGGGCCGCCCAGGGGCTGCGGGACTCGGATTGGGCTCCATGGATTCGGTGCGCTCAGAGCTGCGGGCCAATGGAGGGAGACCCGCAGAGGGGGAGCTCCGGCCAGGAAGTTCTCGAGGGCACGTCCGAATCCAGGTCTTTCTGGCTCTCAACATGGCGCAGCCTCCTCAAGGTGCTGCGCTGGGCAAGCGTTGCAGACGGGAACAACTGGACTCGGAGAGACGGAAGAATTCTCTGGAGCTTCCGCAGCCAGGCAGGGAGATTGCCGGCTCTCTAAAGTGCACCCCCCGGCAGGGGCTCTGCGGCCTGGCCACGCTTCCGGGGGGCGCGGGGGTGCTTCCGACTCGGCTGCCTGCATGGCACCATCCCCAGGCACTGAATGGCGGCCAGCGTAAAGGACGAGGCTTCCCCGAGGGCTGGCACAGCACCCAGATGCTAACTAAGGGGGTGCAGGTGGAGAGGCGGCTCCCAGAATCCCCAGCTTGGAGGGGGACAGGAGGGGGCTCGTGCTGGGAAATGACAAGGTCTGGACGCTTCATGCTCTCTTGGCACGTGTCTTTGCTGGGGATGCAGGGCTACCCTTCAATCAACACATTCTGACATTAAAGGCAGGCAACGTGGCACAGTGGATTCTTGCTGGATTTGGAGTCAAGAGAGTCCTGGGTTCAAATCCTGTCGCAGACAAGTCAAGTGTTATCTTCTACATGAAGTCCTGACTCCCCTCCTTCTGCTCCCTCCAGAGCACCTGGTCTCTCTGGTGTCCAGACCCGATGCGTACAGGCAGTCTCCCCCGTCTAGACTGTCAGCTGGAGGACGGGGTGCCCCCTTTTGTCCTTGGGTGCCCCACTGGCATCTGGCAGGCCCTTTAGCAATATTTGGTGACTGTAGGTTGGCACAGACTTCTGAGCTGTCAAGTGGCTTCATTAATGGGAGCCTCCGTCTTTTCACCTGTAAAATGGGGGCAGATGAGAGGAGGGACAGTCCGTGTTCTATCGGCCACGCCCATGATTCCTACTGCTGAGGAGGAGCTGCTGCCCTGCTCTCACTCTCCCGCAGGCCTGAAGGGAAGATGGTCTGCCTGGCTGCAGCCTCCTCTTGGCATGAGTGTGAGTGTGATTGTGTGTGCGTGTGAGTGGTTGTGAGTGTGAATGAGTGTGCAAGTGTGTGTAAGCATGAGTGAGTGTGAAACAGTGGGTAACTGAGTGAGTGTGAGCATGTGAATGAGTTGTGTGGTTGCAGGAGTGTGTGTAAATGTGTGTGCAAGTGTGTGAGTGAGTGTGTGACTGTGGGGGGAAGGGGGGCCAGGCCCAGGCCAGAGCGTGGGTGGGAGCCCCCAGACCCGGCACCTCTGGGCCTGTGGACAACACCCTCTTGGGCCCAGGGTCGCCCCCGGGCCGCCCCTCTCCTGTCCCAGAATCCCCTGGGTTCACGGAACGGGAGCTGCTCTGCATGTTTCTCGGAGAGGCCCCTGGAAGCGATGGGTGGCCACCTCATTTGTCTGGGGGGGCCCGGCTCCCGAGGAGAGGTCAAGGCTGGGGCGCCCCCTCCCTCCAGCCCTGGCTGCCTGCGGCCGACCCTCCTCTCAATGGGGACAGAATGGCGGCCCTCCCACGCGGAGGGCCGAAAAGTACCTGTGACCTCGCCCGGGGGGCGCCCCGCTGCTCCCAGCATCTGATGAGGCCTCTGCCGGCTCTGGCGCCCCTCTGGGGTCTCTGGGCAAATGAGCTCTCGGCAGGGGCAGACAAGGAGGAGGTCCCCGAAGGCCGGGCCGAGCCGAGCCCCCGAGCCTGCCCCCTTTGCCAGTGTGTATATGCGAGTGTGCGAGAGACTTGTGAGCGTGTATGTGTGAATGTGTGTACGTGTGCACCTACGTGGGCATGTCGGTGCGTGTAAGTTCACGCGCGTGTGCACACACCGCTCTCTCTTCCGCTCGCCTGGCCCTCTCGGTGCTTCCTCTTTTCCCTCATGGGGGGCTCGCCGCTCTCCCCACCTCCCGCCAGGGACGCCGAGCCGAGCCGAGCCGAGGGCAGAGCCTTGGGCGGACCTTTACAAAGCGATTCTGCCGGCATTCCTGGTCCTCTACGGAAGGGGAGTCGGGAGGATGCGGGAGCCTTTGGGCCTCCTCCGGGTGCCAGAGCGCCTTGTGGGGTGGGGGCTGCCCGTCCCTTGGGGCACAACCCTGGGCTGAGGTGAAGGGGAGGAGCCGGAGCGCCCGCAGCTCAGAGTGTCCCGGCCGGCCGGCAGGCCCGTCTCCTTCCGGAGGCTTTTTCTGGCCTTGCGATCCTCCTTCTGGGATGGGCAGCGTGGAGCCGCTCTCTGCTGCCTCGGAGGAGGGAAAGAGTCTGGGCCACAAAAGGCCAGCTAGCGCTGCTAAAATGGTTTCTGGATATCATTGAAAACACACCGAAAGGGGGAAGAAAGACTGTAAATGTCATCTCGCTCAGCAAGTCCAGAGAGAAACCCCGAATCCTGAGGGCCTCCCAAAGAGCCTCTTCTTGCACACGCACGCACACACATGTGCACACGCACACACACGCGCACACACACGTGCACACGCACACGTACACACGCACACACATGCACATGCACACACATGTGCACACGCACACACGTGCACACGCGCACACACACGTGCACACGCGCACACACTGCATCAAGTGTCTCATAAGCTAGCGCTTCCCCAGGGTGTCTTTGAGGCGCCTTCTCTGGGAAGGTGCTGGCAGCGCAGAGGGACAAAGGCCACGGGCCCAACTGGGGGTGCAGAGACCGAGGACTCCGTCCCTCCCCAGTCCCAGAAGAGCCAGGCCGGTCCCATAAGCCCAGCTCGTGTCTGGGAGCCCTGGAGGAGGTTCCTCCGGAGGTGGGGGATGCCGCACCCTGGAGGGCACCAGGTTGCCCCCGAGAGCAGCTCTCCGGCGCCGCCACTAGCCAAGGGCCCACTGCCCCCCCCCCCCGACCTTTAGTCTCAGCACGGGGGCTTGGGAGGCTGGGGTCAGAAGGCCCCCATTTCCATGGGCCTCAGTTTCTTCTTTTGTCAAATGAGGCTGAGCCGAGGAGCCTCTGGGATCCCTTCCGGGGAGAGCCCTCATGCCCGGCCCCTTCTGAGCTCAAGGGAAGGGGCTGCGCGGGTCCGGAGGACGGGAAGCCTGAGGGATGGGGCTCCTCAGCAGGGGCAGCTTTGGCCTCCTCCGGGTCCCTCATCCAGGCCTTTCCACCAGTGTGCACGTGCAGCGCCAGCTGGGACTCCTTCCACCGCCTCCTGGCATGTGAGCACCCTGCACTGTGCCCCAGCAGGCACGGCCCACGGCCAGGAAGGAAAGGGCCGGGTGGGGAGGGGAGGGGCGCAGAGGAGGGCGGACGCTCCCTTCTCCTCCTCAGACCAACTTGCCACCCGAGGCCTTGGCACTTGAGTGAGTTCTTGCCATTGCGGGAGCTGCTGGTGCTCTAATGGACGGACACAGCTGGACTTGGGGTCAGAAAGGGCTGAGTTCACTCACCAGGTGGCCAAGTCACTGCACCCGTCTCAGCCTCAGTTTCCCTGCTTGTAAAGTGGCTCCTGCTTGGGGGGGGAGAGGGGGTGTGGAAGCTTTTATGGCTGCATAATCCACACTCGTCCCTTCTCGCCATCATTTTCTGGCTTAAGAAGCAGAACTTCCCAGCCACCCACCCTC
Source organism: Monodelphis domestica (assembly GCF_027887165.1). Lineage (NCBI taxonomy): Eukaryota > Metazoa > Chordata > Mammalia > Didelphimorphia > Didelphidae > Monodelphis > Monodelphis domestica. The sequence goes on from NC_077234.1 coordinate 3,765,250, forward strand.
CCGGAGGCCCGCCCCAAATCCACAAGGTTATCCCCTCCCCCACCTCTGCAGGGAGCACCAGCACCCTTCCTGTCACCCAGGTTCTCCCCCTTTCCTTCACCCACTTAGCCAATCAGGCTCCGTCTGATTGAGTCGGACATTTGGCCGGAAGGGGGTGGGGGCTCTAGATATGTCCCCCCAAAGGCATCTTAAAAGACGTTCCCCCTTTTCTCTAGTCATGGCACCTCGCTAAAGCCCCGACGCCCTCCGGTCTGGGACGGCAGCCTCTCTGCTCTCCCTCCTCACGGCTGCCCACCAGCTATGCCCCAAACCCCAGCGGAGCGGCACTCCCTTGCTCAGTAAACTCCGGTGGCTCCCCATTACCCCACGGGGCTAGAATCAGGACAAACCCTTCGGTTTGGCAAGTGCAGCCTTTCCCAGCCGGGCTGCCTTTCCTGCCCTCCATCCCCGCACAAGTAGGCCCAGATCCCCGGTTCTTTCCCCGCTCCCGCCTGCGGCCGCCTTCTCTGGGAAGCCCCTGGAGGCAGATTCTTTCCTTGGAGCTTTCTTTGGTCCTCAGTCAGTGCTGGTTCCCAGAGAAATGGGCGGGGCGGGGCGGGGCGGGGCGGGGCGGGGCTCCAATGGCCCGGGGCATCCGGCCAGCTTTCCGCCCCGCCTCTTCTCAGCCCATAGTCCCGGCTCTCTACCTGGATCCCTCCGCAAGGAGAGAAAGGCCCTACTACGTGCCAAGGCCGCGAGGTGTCCATTCTCCGCCGGAGCGTCCTCTTCCTCCCCAAGCCAGCCTGCAGCCTGCTTCCGCCTGATTATCTGATTTGGCCCTTCAGCCTGCTCTGCCCCTCAGGGCGGCCCCACCTCGCCTCTCTCCCTCCCCGGTGTTCCCCTGGAGGGCTGGGCCGGATTGTCAGGGTTTCAGCCCACTGGTTGCCCATTTCCTTCTCCAGCCCATTTTACAGATGAGGAACCGAGGCCAGCAGGCGGTTAGGTTAAGTGACTTGGCCAGAGTCACCCAGCTTGAGTGTGTGAGGCCAGGAGCTGCTTCCGGCTCCGGCTGGGCCCTTTGGTCTCCCTAGCCGCCCCTCTCCCAGGGTAGCACCAGCTGCCCCAGACCCCGGAGAGCGGGCATCCCAGGGAGCAGCTGGGAAGTGCCAGGAAGGCCCTTCCAGGCAATCCTAGCCCAAAGGCTCAGATTGCTTTCACTTTCCCAGGTCAGTGAATCCAGGCAGCCCCTTCAGAGCCAACAGGCCCAGCCCGGAGGCCCCACACCCAGGAACAACCTTCCAAAAGGCGGGGCTCTGCGGGGGAGCTGCAGTGGGACCCTCTGCGAATGGCCGCGGGGCAGGCTGGGAGGCCAGTCACCTCACCCGTGAGTCAGAAGCTCCCTCCGCCTGCCTCCACGCCTCCCGGCCTCCTCCACAGACTGTAAGTTTCTCAAGGCACGGAGTGTGTCCTCAGCTTAGCCCAGGGCTCGACACACAATTCCTGTTCATGGAACTGGATTGACTGGCTCAGATCGGTGCCCCCTGGATGTGGGAGGGAATGCAGGGGAGAAACTGAGGCAGGGCTATAGGTCAGAGTCCTCTACCATGTGTAGGAGAACCCCATACAGCAGGGACTAGTATACTATCCAATTTACAGATGGAAAAACCAAGTCCCAGGCAGGGTACCTGTTCGCCAAGATCCCACACTGAGCCCGGGGCAAAGACTTGGATCCCTGTCTGGGGTCCCTCCTCCGGGGCCACAATGGTGCTTAGTCAGCACAGGGGGAACAAGCCCACTCGGCCTGGGAAGGGGCTGGCAAACATGGACTCTCCTAGGCAGAAAGCAGTGGCCTCGGGGCATTGCCTGCTCTGGTGCCAACTCGGGCCACAACACCCCAGACTTTCTCACCTGCCTCTAAAAGTGTGCTGCCACTGCTCACCCCACAGCCATCCCTCTTTGGCCCCCTCAGCCCCTTCCTCAGCTCTGTCAGTTGGGCAGTAAATCAGTAATTCGTCTCTCCTAATAGCCTCCCGGTAGACCTCCTGGCCTCCAGCCTCTCCCTCTTGAAGTGATCTTCCTGAAGTGAGCCCTGGCTCAAGTCTCCTCAGAGGGGGAGGGGGAGGATGAGGTGCTGGGGCCCCAGAGACCAGGAATGGTCCATCTCTGCCCTCAGGAGAGCCAGTGACTGTGTGGGAGGGCATGGAGAACAGCCATGGACAAGTAGGAGGAGGGCACTAGCAGGTGTGGAAGCAGCACGGTGCTCTGAAATAGACGGCTCTCCTGCTCCCTGGAAAAGGAAGAGAGCAGCAGGCAGAGGCAGAGATGGGGAGGCTGCGCTGTCCTGGCATGGCAGACGTCTGGTACAAAGGCACCCAGAGGGCATGTGGGAAGAGACAGGAGCAGAGTTGGGGGCATCACGGAGTGCAGGGAAAGATGGGTTGGGACCGGGTTGTGCAGAGTTCAACAAATGAGGCTCAGAAGCTTCTGTGTGATCCCAGGAGCCATCGGAGGCCATTGGGCGGAGGAGTAAGCTTAGATCTGTGTCCCCTCAGCCGCTGCCTGCAGGAAGGGCTGGAGAGCCCTAGGAAGTCAGTGCCACCAGGCTGGGGGCTGAGGAGAAAACACCAGCTCCTCTGTGGCTTGTGGAGAGCCCTTGAGGTAGAGCTCCAACCCAATCCGGCTGACTTCCTTCATTCCCCACCCATCCCTGACTCTTCCAGGCTAGGACCTAAACTGCTTTAGACAGGGGATGGACTACTGCCAACCTCTGCCACATCCTGGCCCCCAGGTCTCTCCCTCCTCCTCTTGGCTTCCCTCCAGGCTTCCTCTTCTGAAGCCTTTCCTGACATCCCAGTGGTTGGGATTGTTATTGTTCAGTCAAGTCTGACTTTACATGCCCCTGTTTGGGGTTTTCTTGGCAAAGACACTGGAGTGGTTTACCATTTCCTTCTCCAGCTCATTTTACAGGTGGGGAAACTGAGGCAATCAGGGTTAAATGACTTGCCCAGGATGACACAGCTTATCATATCTGAGGCCACATTTGAACTTTGGTCTTCCTGACGCCACCATCCACCATGCAACCGGGCTGCCCGTGCCTATCATGCCTCAACCGTCTGAACATATATTGGTCTGTTGACAGCCAACTCCTTGAGGCCAGGAGCCACTGGCCATCGCTGTCTCGGTCACCCCCAGGGCCAGTCCCAAGGTTTCCAGCTGTGGGCACACTGGCTCTCTGAATGAGACTCCCAGGAGGAGACACCCCAGGGCTTCCTTGGTGGAGGCTGCTGGGAAGAACCCATTTTCCTCTCTCTCCGTGGCATATGGGCCCCCCAGTCCTTTGGGCTGTGTAGCTCCTTGAGGCTTCGAGGCTACCTGGTGTGAGATTTAAAATGGTTGAGGTCTTAAACTGTAGTGGTTAAAATAGTGGAAGATATAAATTGTGATAGATATAAGAGAGGGTGAGTAAATTTGACCGCAGAAATATGTTTCACTACAGTGTCTTGGGTTTAAAATCAAATATAAGGTGGTCGCCAGGGAAATATTCCCAATTATTCAAATACCCAAGTCAATTGGGTTTTATAGAGATTTTAATTAACAATGCAATGAGTAATCAAAGAAAAGAGAGAGAGAGAATAAGAAAGGAATAATTATGAAGGGCCTCAAGCCAATATGGCCTAGACCTGAGTCTTAAGAGAGAGAATCAGTCAGTCAGTCTTTTAACACTCACCACAAGGTCTGACTAAACAAGGATTCTAGTGACACCAGGCCAGCTCCATCTCAGCTGACTTCACCAGAGAGCCTTCCAGCCAGAGACTGTTCCAAAAGGCCTCTCTCAAGAGATTCTTCCCACGCGGTCCTCATCAGAGATCCTCCAAAAGGCTTTCTCCAAAAGGTTATCTCTCCTCAAGAGATTCTGCTTTTTCTTATATAGGGGTTTTTCTCCCATGTCACCTCCCCTAAGTCCCTACATCTACCAATCATTGTAGATGTTTCTAAAGAACCACCCATTTTGAATTCACAGCTGAGTAGTTTTAATCTCTTTAGTAATTCAGAAAAAAATTGCTGCTGTGTCGACAAATTTCATTAGAAAAAACCTCTGAATAAGTTATCATCCTTTTAGGTTTAAGTAGTTTACAAGTTGCCCCACCTTTATAGGTACTTAGTATCCCATTGTATCAATTCTAAAATAGTCATGACTCAAAGAACTTCCTGTCCTTTCCATAAGCATGGATCAAAGCACTTTTCATTGTTCTCAAGGAGCTCTCTGTCCTAAAGCAGTCCTAAGTAGGGTGGAGTAGGGATATTCCCAAGGCAAGGAGCCCTCACATTCAAGTAGAATTCTCACTATCTGCTAGGGAATTTTTTTAAGTAGAAGATTCCCCAATGGGGAAATTTCCAACATTCATAAGTCTGAGAAATTTTGAGGTTTACACTGGGCTAGGACAGAAGAGGAGCCTCCCCGGGCTGGCACTGGAGAAGGGGATGCTGTGGCAGAGGGATGTGGTCAGTGGCAGAGGAGGGGGGGCCCTCTTGGCCCAGTTCTCAGGGAGAAGGTCAGCCAAAGCCCACCCTGTCTACAGCACCTCCTCTTCCAGCTCCAGGAGGGGAACAGTAGGATGGATGAGACCATGCAGCGACCCATTTTACAGATGAGGAAACAGAGGCCCTGAGCGGTTCAGGGACTTGCCCAGGGTTTCGCAGGTAGTAAGTGTGACTGAAGGTCTGTCCTCTCCTTCCATCAAGTGCAAGTAGCCTCTCCACTGGCCGTGAAGGCAGTCAGAGACCTGGGTCTGTGGCCTGTCTGTGCTTCTCGCCCCACCTCTAGCAGTGCCCCCTCCACCCCTCCATCCCTCTGGCCACAGGTCAGTGGGAGCTCCAAGAGCCAGCGGCTTATGCGGAGAGCATTTAAAGCACTTTCCAAGGACCTCATCCTGTCCTCGCTGTAGCCTCTGGAGGTAAGCTCCGTTCCTAAGCCCATTTCAGACACACTGGTCGGTAGCTAAGGTAGGATTCGAACTTAGATCTTCCTGGTTCTTGGTCCAGAGGATTCAAACTTAGATCTTCCTAGTTCTTGGCCCAGAGCTCTATCCACTGTACCATGGAGCTGCTCTCAATCATCTGTAAACCTTAAAATTTCACAGACTTATGAATGTTAAAAATTTTACTCCACATTGAGGAATCCTCCAATTCCCTACTTGAAATAATTACCTACCAGATAGTGAGAACTCTACTTGAATGTGAAAACTCCTTGCTATGGGAGTATCCCTACTCCACCCCTACTTAAGACTGCTTTAGGGCAGAAAACTCCTTGCTAAACAATGAAAGTACTTGAAAACCATACTTATAAAGGAAAGGAGTTCTTTGAGCCATGGCTGTTTTTGGAATTGATACAATGGGATGCTAGGTGCCTAAAAAGGTGGGGCAACTTGTAAACTACTTAGACCTAAAAGGTGAAAACTTACTCAGAGGTTTTCTCTTAATGAAATTAGTCGACACAGCAGCATTTTTTTCTGACTCACTAAAGAGATTAATCTACTCAGCTGTGAATTCAAAATGGGCTATCTTTTGGAAAACATCTACAGTGATTGGTAGATGGAAGAACTTAGGGGAGGTGACATAGGAGATTTTGCCCTTAAAAATAACAGCTCAGAGAAGAGCTGGAGGTCATTCTGAAACATTCAGATTGAGGAGGACTCATTCTGAAACATTCAGATGGAGGAAGAAGTCATTCTGAAACATTCAGATTGAGGAGGACTCATTCTGAAACATTCAGATGGAGGAGGGAGCTGGTGAAGTCAGCTGAGATGGAGCTGGCCTGGTGTCACTAGAATCCTTGCTTAGGCAGACCTTGTGGTGAGTGTTAAAAGACTGACTGACTGATCTCTCTCTCTTAAGACTCAGATCTAGGCCATGTTGTCTTAAGGCCCTTCATACTTATTTCCTTTTTCTCTCTTTCTCTCTTCTCTTTAATTCCACATTTGTATTAATTAAAATCTCTATAAAACCCAGTTGACTTGGGTAATTGAATAATTGGGAATATTTCCCTGGCGACCACCTTATATTTGATTTAAAAACCAAGACACTGTAGTGAAACATATTTTCTGTGGTCAAATTTACTCACCCTCTCTTATATCTATCACAATTTATATCTTCCACCATTTTAACTCACTACAGTTTATGGGCTTCACTATTTTAAATCCCACACATCTCTTAGAATCCCCCAGGCCTACGGAGGCCAGATTGGATGTGGTTGCTGGGAGACCTGAGTTCAAACCCATCCTTGGGAGCCTCTCCCTCTCCGGCTTGATGCCTCTTACTCCTGGTTTCCTCCTCGGCCGGCCTTGGGGCTCCCTTCCCACTCTGGCCCCAACTCCCAACTGGCACCAACTTGCATTGGCAAAGGGAATTTTCCCATCTGCGAGAGCCCTTTGACAGTGAAATTCCAGGCCTAGTCCATAAGTGGAATCCTCTGAAATCCAAGAGGGGGAACACTTTAGAGATCTTGCAGGAGGCCCCTCAAGAGAAGGGGTGGCAGGGGACAGCTGGGTGGTACAGGGGATTGAGGGACAGGCCTAGAGAGGGCAGGTCCCAAGTTTAAATCTGGCTTTGGATGCTTCCTAGCTGTGTGACCCTGGGCAAGTCACTCCCCCCCCCCCCCCCCCAGTTGTTCAGACCTTACTGCTCTTCTGCCCTGGAACCAAAACACATTCTGGATTCCAAGATGGAAGGGAAGGGTTTGAGGGAGAGACAGACAGACAGAGATGGAGGGGCTGGGAAGAGAAGCAGCAAGAGCCATGCCCTCCCTGTAGTGACTCAGTGGTATTCTGCTGCCTTCCTCGGTTTCTGGCTAGGCAGGGAGACTCCAGCTTTAGGAATCCTGGCCCTTGTTCTGTGCACACATGCATTAAGCACCAGTGACATCCCAGGCTGCTGGGGTGGGGACAGAATGAGGCCCAAGGGATGCTGGGAGATTTCAGGGCAGGGGTGGGGGCTCCTGAGCCTGGAGGGAGCTGCAGATTCCTAAGAGTCAGGGGAGGGAGTGCCTGCCTAGCATGGGAGCCCATGTGTGAATGGCTCTGGAGGAGCAGGAATGTGCTGCGCACACAATAGCGTAGTGCCAGAGTCCTCTTGTGCCCTCAGCCAAGTATGAACACTTGGTTCCTCTCGAAATCCTGGAATGTTTGTGTCCTTGTTTAATGGGAATTGGGAGTGTGTGAAGTAAGAGCAGGAAGACAACTGGGGGCTCAGTTATGGAGGACTGAGGAGTCAGCATTCTCTCTGAGGCCACAAGTAGCCATGGAAGGTCTTAGACTGAGAGAGCGCCCCAAGATGTTGGGACAGCAGCAGCCACAGACTGTGGAATCCACCAAGCCCTGTAGGGATCCCTGCAGAACCTGCACTGTTATGGATGGTGAGACAGGAAAAGTGCTTCTTTTCTTCAGCCACTAATCTGGGGGTATTTGGGGTCACTGAAGCTTAACAAGCCACAGCCCGGCTGAGCAGCGGATGGAAAATGAGGCAGCTCAGAGAAAGACTCCTCCTTCCCCCTCCAGGCCTCTGAATGCTGAGAGCACCTTTGGGTGAATGCCTCCCCTCCCCCCAGCTGCTTGCTGCCTTTCCCCCAACCATCCGTAACTCCCTCGCTTGGTAGCTCCAACCTGCCCAGGCTTTGGCACAGGAGTCAGGCCGGATCCCCAGCAGGGCCTGCCCATCCCTGGAGTCTCCCTCCTTCCCTCGAGCATTTGGCTGCCCTGCAGCAGTTGGAGGACCGGCAGAGGCCAACCCTATTGACCGATGGGAAGGCAGCTGGACTGGACTGGAGCCACTGGGGCTGGCTCGGCTTTTCCCTCCTGCTCTTCCCAGCCTCAGTGACATTCTCGTGCTTTCTATGCCTTTTTGGAGGATTCGGGGCTCTGCCTACAGAACTCTGGAGCCCTTTTCTGTCTGGGCAGAGTGTTTCCCAGTGGTTAGAGTCCTGGACCATGTGACTCCTCAGCTGGTTGGTGAGTCTCTGTAGTGCTCATTACTTGGTGCCAGGCATTGGGGTAAGCACTAAGGACACACACGCCACCCCAGGGCTCCACACATAATCCTGCCACCAAGGAACTGGCATTCTTTTGGTGCAAACAAGATAGAGACAGTGCAAACAGAAGGAGACACTAACAGTGGGCAAGGGAGAGGGCGAGAGGGGAAGGACATTGGGAAAAGCCTCTCTGAAGCAGAAGGTGCCCTCTGAGATGTCTTGAAAGAGGCAAACGTCTGGAGTCTGGAGATGGCAAGTCATGTAAAATCCTAAACATGGAATTAGGTTAGTGGCAGTGCTGCTGGATTGCAGAGGAGTGTGTGTGTGTGGGGGGGGGGTCAGGTTCTGAAGGGCTTTAAAGGGTGAGCTGAGGGATTTACCTGACTCTGGAATTGAGTGAGGAGAGGAGACTTGGGAAGATAATGGTGGTAGGGAGAGACTCGAGGCAGAGGCCAGCGGGCAGCTGTTCCAGGAGTCTCGGCTCCATGTGATGCCCTGAGCTGGGCACTGGCTGCTATATCTGTGTGGGGGCCGGATGAGGAACGGCTTCCGAGGGGGAGGCTGAGTTTTCCCTGGCTGGGGGTGTGCCCTGACAGCTGGAGATGTGAGCCTAGAGCTCGGCAGAGAGACAGAATGGAGGAGAAGCTGGCCCAGGACAGAGCGTGGCACCAGGATCTGGTTGGGGACCCAGCAGAAGAGCAGGAGAAGAGGAGGCTCTCGGGAGACAGGAACCACCACCCAGAGGGGAGAGAGGATGACCACTGAGAGAAGGCCACTAGGCTTTGCAAGGAATAGATAATTAGGGGGGCAGCTAGGTGGCCTGAAGACAGGAGACCCTGGGTTCAAATCTAGCCTCAAACACTTCCTGGCTGTATGACCTGGGCAAGTCACTTAACTCCAATTCTCTGGACCTTGTCATTCTTCTGCCTTAGAACTTGCTTAATTGGGACATTAATGCATTGCTGGTGGAGCTAGGAATTGGTCCAACCAATCTGGAACTATGTCCAAAGGGCGCTAAAAGACTGTCTGCCTTTGATCCAGCCATAGCACTGCTGGGTTTGTACCCCAAAGAGATAATAAGGAGAAAGACTTGAACAAGAACATTCATAGCTGCGCTCTTTGTGGTGGCCAAAAATTGGAAAATGAAGGGATGCCCCTCAATTGGGGAATGGCTAAACACATTGAGGTATATGATGGGGATTGTCAACGTGGAAATCTAGAGATCCCCAGTTTATTTAATCGGGAGGTAGAAAGCCCAGGTTTTGACCTTGTCACAGGAGAGTCCCCCCCCCCTCCAAGGTCCCACTTCGCTGGACAATAGACAGCCATTTCAGCTTTGACACAGTAGGTAGCGTGTTAGTCTCACAAGCTGAAGGTCCTGAGTTTGATCCTCTGAAGGAGGGTGTGATATACTGGGAAAGGCTTCTGGAGACAAGAGCTACTTGACTTTGGATGGGGCCTACCTCCCACCTGAAGTGGATGTCCATTGTCCGGTGAAGTGGTACCTTGGAGGGGGGGGACTCTCCTGTGACAAGGTCCAAACCTGGGCTTTCTACCTCCCAACTAAATAAACTGGGGATCTCTAGATTTCCACGTTGACAGGATGGAATACTATTGTGCTCAAAGGAACAATGAACTGGAGGGATTCCATGTGAACTGGGACGACCTCCAGGAAGGATGCAGAGTGAGAGGAGCAGAACCAGGACAACATTGTACACAGAGATAGATACATTGTAGCACAATCAAATGTAACTAACTTTACTACCATCAGCAATGCAATGATACAGGACGATTCTGAGGCACCTATGAGAAAGATGCCCTCCACATCCAGAGGAAGAATTGTGGGAGCAGAAACAGAAGGAAAACAGCTGCTTGATCACATGGGTCGAGGGGCTAGGACTGGGGATGCTGGCTGTAAACGATCACCCGGTGTAAATATGAATAACATGGAAATGGGGAGGGAAAGAACATGAATCATGTAACCATGGGAAAACATTCTAAATAAGAAAAAAAGAACTGCAGGCTCCTCATCCTTCTTGACTTCTGTATAGCCTTGCAAGGCCAGATATTCCAGAAGGTTGAGAATTGAATGAGAGGGGAAGTAGAGACCCCTGGGGTTAGCTGAGGAAGGGACAAGGTAGAGGACAGTAGCTAGGGGACAGAGAGTATGGGCCAAGGGAAACCTAGGCATGCCTGTAGGCTATGGGGAGAGGCGAAGAAGGAAAGAATGGGGATGGCAGAGGGGGCACTTTTCTGGAAAGGATGGGATGAGATGGGATCACAAAAGACCAGATGTGGCCACAGACCTGAGATGAGGTAACGGAATTCAGTTCTTCAGTAAAGATGAGAGAAGATCCTCAGGTGAAAGGGGAGGAGCAAAAGGGTTAGCTGGGATACTGGAGGAGGGAGAAAAGAAAAGGGTTAGACTGCTCTGGAGGTGTAGGAGGATTGCCTGGCAGCAGTGAGGGCCTGGGAGCTCCAGAACATAAATCCATATAAAAGTAAATGAACCCCCAGAGAGTGCCCTGGGCTAGAAGGGACTGCAGAAGCCTTAATTTGAAAAATGAAGAATGGAGGAAGGCCTCCATTAGCAAAGGCCTCATGGGAAGGGAGGCCCAGCCAGCTCCAACTCTGCAGCCCATCCTCTTTCCCTGCCACCATGCCTCTGCTCCTGGTAACTAACTGGGCCTTCTTCTGCCAGACATTTGGATCTGGGGGGAGGGGGGGAATCCTTCCCTCGATCAGATCATTGTCTCGGGTGAGCAGCTCAGGTTCTCCATCCCTCCTTCCCTTCCTTCCTCTGGCTTGGATGTGAGATAACCAAAGCAGAGAGAAAATCCCTAACGGGAAGGCAGCTCTTCAGGGAGGACGTCTTCCCGGTGAAGTTCGGGAGGCTTCATCCCAGCTCCTCTTTCAGTGGAATTGCCCAGCCATCCCCTACTCTGCAAAGGCAACCCCACGGGGGGCAGGGTGGTCCAGTGGGAGGGGAGAGGCTTGGGAATTGGAGGGCCCAGTTTCCATCCTCACTCACTCCCCTGTGGGATCTTGGCCGTCTCTTGACCTCCATGAACTCCTTTCCTGGTCTGTAAATTGAGAGTTGAGAGAGTTGGGCTGGATTCCCTCTAACTTGTGCCTTCCCTCCCTCCCCCCATCTTATGCTTCCTGGGTTGGATTAAGTATCTATAAGAACAATTGATCCAAGGCAGTTAGGTAGCACAATGGAGAGTGCCAGGCTTGTGGTCAGGAGGATCTGGGTTCAAATGCGACCTCAGACACTTCCTAGCTATGTGACCCTGGGCAAGTCACTTAACCCTCATTGTCTGGGATTTAGTATTGATTCAAAAACAGGCAGTCAGGTTGTTGGCCTCTTCTTTTTAGGGTGTTTGCTTCTGAATTAGCCCCCAGTGACCCAGAGAAGGGTGCCCACAGGCCTTTTATAGCCTCGGTTTACTAGAATTTAGAAAGCATCATTGAAGTGTTGGCTGTGGGCTGGGCACTGAGGATGAGGGGCTTCAGAATAGGGACAGCGGATTTCATGGGACACTGGGGGGGGGGGTCTGCCTCCTCTTGGCTGCCCCTTCCGTAAAAGGAGAGGGTGGGAGCCTTCCTGCCCTGGGGCACGGGGCACCCTGCAGGCTCCCTTTCCCTGGAGGGACTCGAGCTGTTCTGAGTTCTAGATTGGGCCACAGGGCCGCCTCTTTCTCAGTCCAGACCCAGGATTTCGGAGCAGTTTAGGAGCAGGGCATTCGGGGTCTGGAGGTGGCTCTGGGCCTCAGAAGTTCACTCCCCTCCTCTTAGAGAAGAGCAAACGGGTCCCGGGAAGGTTACACAAAGAGGAAGCTCCAGAATCCGCATTTGAACCCAGATCTTCTGACCGCAGGGTTACTGACCAGTGCCTGGGGCAGGGTGGCTCAGTGGATAAGGCGCGCAGGAGATGGGACTGGCCGGGGCCTTCCAGGGTCCTAACCCAGCTCCCTTAGCGCTCAGTGGGACAGTCTTCATCAGGAAACCAGGGAAACCCCGAGGCTGTGTGGGCGAGGCCACACTTTAGGCGGCTACTTTCCATTTCCTCAGTCAGATACTTTGTAGCGGCCAACTCCCCCGGGCAGGCAGCAGGGCAGGCCCTAGTGCAGAAGGCTGGGTGGGTGGGGACCGGCCTGCTGGGGGGCTGCAGGGGAAACGTGGGGAAGGTTTCTGTTGGGAAGAAGAAAAGCCCCCTCGGAGCTGAGTGGCCCCCAGACATGCCGGGGCGGCCGCAGGGCTGCCTCCGGGCTAGCTGCTCGCTTGTGAGTGCCGGCATTGGAGTAGGCCCTGCCTCAGGCCCCTCGACTGCTCCCGGAGGGCCCCTTTCTAGCCCTTTAAGGCCCGGGCCCACAGCTTAGCGGTGGGTCGGACTTCGGGTTGAGCGGAGGCCCGAGGCGGTCAGGCGCCTGGTATCCATCCGCCTTGGCCCCGCCTTCCTGGCCGGGCCTGCACTGTGCCCGTCACCCAGTGAGCCTCCCCAGACCTGGCCAGCCCGAGGCACCTTGTTCTGTCACTGACCATGTGGAGGGGCACGTCGGATCCCCGCCTTCTCATCAACATGAAGGCCCTTTGCTTCTGGAAGGGGCCCAGTAACTGCCCGGGGACTCTCCAGGGCAGAGCTCGCCTCACGGGAGACAAGCTTCTCCCACTAGATCCGGCCTCACTTCCTCATTTGTGTCCCTACACAGGAAATGCTCCAAACCCTCCTCTGTTCCTCCTTCCACCTCTCTCCTCCCTCCCTCGCTCCTGCCTGCTTTCTTCCAGGCATTCTGGGTCCAGCTATCGGACACTGACTTCCTCGGAGACCACGAGAAATTCACTTTTTCAGGCCTCAGTTGTTCCATCTGTCAAATGAGCCAGGGTCCTCCCTGTTCTTTAGAGCTGCCCTACGCGACGCTCCGGGCCCTAGAAAATTCCTCATCCAGCCAGGGCCCGGCAAGCCTGTTTCCTCCCCGGTCAGAATGGAGGCTCCCTCAGGGCAGGCACTGGCCAGGCCGGTTCGGAGCTTTCCTCTCCATGAAAAGCTACCCGGAGGGGAGGGAAGGCCCCTCCCCCTTTGTTCCGCTCCCGGCTGGGATGGGGCTAGTGGCTCTCCTCCCTGAGCGACTTAAGCCGCCTTGCTTCCTGGGGATCCACCTTCCAGGCCACCCCGCGGTCTCCTTTGCTCAGCTGGGGCGCTGCTCCGCATAGAGCCGGAACCTTAGGGTGCTGGGAGTGCCCGAGTAATGGCTCCGAGGGTGCCCTCCATCTGGCCGCTGGTCCTCCCCTCTGCAGCTCCTTCTATGGGTAACGTTTCCTGCTCCCACCCGGTATGGCCGGGAGGATTCGGAATGTATCCTAAAAGCTCCGGCCTCCTGGGAGCGTGCCCGGGGGCAGGAAGCCGGGCGAGGGGCAGCTCTGCAGGGCAGGCCCTCCGACGCGCCCGGGAGTGCGGACAGGCCTTGGCTGAGCTTTGGGGCAAATCACCGGGAGGCCGCCGTGGCCCGCTTCCGCCCGGGCTAAGAGCACATTTCTCTGGACAAGCGGAAGGCGCCGAACCAGAGGCGGCGGGCCGAGGTGCTGCCGGGAAAAGAGCAGGGGCGGCGGCGGGTCTGGGAGAGAGCACCGAGCGGGGGGGGGGGGGGGGGGGGGGGGGGGGGCTTTGCCTGAGACTGCCGGCTCTCCCAAGCGCTGGGGCAGCCCCCGGCTCCTCAGAACGCCTTTTGAGTGACTCCAGGCCCTAATTAGTGCTTCCTTCCTTGAGAGGGGAACAACCTGTAGGGCCCTCCCAAGGGCTCGCTGAGCCCCAGGCCCTTTGGCCAAAGCCAGGCTAAGCCTTTGGCTAGGTCAAGATGCAAATGTGAGGGGAGGCAGGGATCTCTCGGCCTTTTGGACCCACTGCTGGTGACTGGAAGCTGTGGAGGGGAGGGTGCCAGGGAGAGGCCCAGAGGGCCACGAGAGGGAGAGCAGACGCTGCTGCCAGGGGAATGATTTCATTAAATCCCTGGAAAATCCTCACGCCATTTGGATCCATAAAACCACGTGATCCCGATTTCCTGGGGGAGGAGGGAGGACTCCGGAGATGTGGGAGGTGCCAAGTAAGCCACACCAAGAGTATCCCCTTCATCCTTCTCGAAGAGAGAGGCTCAGGACTTTGATTGGAGATAAACCTTGTGACCCTGGGCAAGTCACCTAACCGCCAGGGCCTCTGTGAAATAAAAGCAATGCCTGCTTTCTGTGTCTGCACTGAGCTCACCGCAGAGCCTGGGAGCCAAATGGACGGAAGGGGCGATGGGGAAGCCTTCTTGCAGGAGATCCGGGTGTTCCCAGGGCTGAATGAGCTGCCTCCGCCTCCTCCAAAATGAGGCCTCCGAGTTCTCGGGGTGTCTCACCCAATCTCTTCTCTCAGGGCAGTCTGGAGGGCGTCTCATCAATCATGCAGTCAATGAACATTTATTCTGTGCCTAGCACTGGGGTCCTCCACTGATGCACCCCCCCCCCCCAGTGATGGTAGAAGATAGTCGAAAGCCTGTTTCGGGGGTTGGACATTCCCAGGGCTCTTCCAGCTCTTGGTTTCCCGCAGTCCTTCAGCGGGTCCTTCGAGGTGTCTAGAGCAAGTGCTGCTGGCCCCATTTTCCAGCTAAAGAAACCGAGGCTTGGTGAGGTTTGTCCGAAGCCACCCAGATGGTGAGCAGCAGCAGAAGGGCCGCTGGGAGCCCAGTCCCTGCCGTCTTAGCACCAACACAGTAATGGTTCAGAAGCAGAAGGGCAGCCAGGTCTGGGTAAAGGGGGTGAAGGGACTTGGCCAGGGGCACCCCTGAGGACTGTCTGAAGCCAGGGCATCCTGCTCCAGGCTTGACCCCCCTCCAGGCAGTGGGGGGGCTGAGAAGACTAGCAGCCCCCACCCACCCAAATGGCCTTCCCAGCGGAGGGGCTGCTGGGCTGGCTGGGTTCCATCTCTCTGGGCCAAGATGGAGTATTTCCGTGAGCCCAATTCTCCATTAACGCCCAGCCCTGGAGGGTCGCTGTGGCCCAGCGCTCCAGGGGAAAGCAGCTTTCTCAGGCTTTCTCGCCATTTCCATCACTTGCCAGCTGCTGCGGCCACATCCATCAACCCCTTGGCTCAGGAAGAGAACGCTAATGGGCACGTGCCATCCAGTCCAATGGGCCCCTGGGGAAGGAGCTCCTGGGGGGAGGCCTCCCTCCCTCCCTCCATTAGCGCCATTAGGAAGCATAAATCAGCCCAGCATCCTGGAGGCTCCCAGTTAACCCATTCAGCCCAGAGCCACTGGGTAAAACGGCTCTTTGTGGATAAATGAGGGGTCAGCAGGCTCTACCTGCTGGGCACCAGCACTGGACAGTCCAACCCCATCTCCCAAGCCAGCCTCAGTGCCGGCCTCTTTACAGGGTGGGCTCAGCCTCCCCTAGAAAGCCTCGAATGTTCAGTGAAAGCCAGTGGGCAAAGGGTCCATCCTTGGAGCCTCCCCAGCTTGTCTAGACCACCAGAACTGGGCCCGTCTGTGCTCTATAGCCTTGAGCAGCCTGGACAAGGGGGCAGCCATAACCCAGTTGCAGGCCATCCCAGCCTGGGCCAAAGCTCCCTGGGAGTCTCGGCAGAAGCCCTTCCTTCTGCAGGAGCCTTTCCTGAGCCTCTGAGCTGATGGTGCCTCCCTGGGGGCTTCTCTCCTTTGTCTCCACAGTGGTTTGTCTGTACGTTTGGGTGCTGCTCCCACCTTCAGAATGGGAGCCCTCGGAGGGCAGGGCCTGCGGCCGGCTGGAGGAGCTTCTTTGTATCTCGGGCCCTGGCCAGCACCTGGCAGTCAGCAGGCGACCAAGAAATGCTCCTCTTGTGGACATGTCGGCCCCGCTGGCTGGGATGTGACCGACCGTTGGCTCTCAGATCCTAGCTCGCCATTGGCTGCTACTCTGTGAGCCTCGGAACCCTCCTCTGCAAGGCCAGAGATCCCAAGGGCACCTCCCGGGCCAGCTGGCCACCCTGCAGGGCTCCCAGAGTTCCGGCTCTCCCCTGCTCGGGCTGCTTTCCTTTTGGCGCTGAGCTGCACCCCCTTCGATGCCTAGCCTCCCCTGTTCACAAGACCTTGGCCCCACACTCTCCCTCCTAAACTCACGGTCTCCCAGGCTCCGGTTGGGTGGGCAGGCAGGCAAGCGTTGCTGCTGCAAGACGGAAGACGAAGCCGGGCTCTGTACCCCGGGAGCCGGTTCAGTGCCCCTGGCGGGGGAATGGGGATCACCTGGCAAAGGCCTGATGATGCTGGTTACCGTGAGCAGCCTCACCACCTCCATTCAGTTATCCATGGACCCATGGCTGCCAAAGCCAAGCTTCATCTGGGGAAAGGGAGGGATGGAAAACCGGCGATGAGGATGGCACCCTCCACGGCCAGGGCGATGCCTGGCCCCCAGCACATGGGAATCTCTTCAGGCTGGCCACCCCCCAGCACCCCCAGAAATCTTCTCACCACAAACATGGGCCTTTTCATTTGTTCACTTGGTTGGGCATTAAGGAGTGTATGTGTCTAGAGAGATAGACAGGGAGAGAGATTCAGAGAGACAGACAGAAGGAGAGAGAATCAGAGAGAAGGACAGACAAACAGAGGGAGAGAATCAGAGAAAGGGACAGACAAACAGAGGGAGAGAATCAGAGAAAGGGACAGACAGAGGGAGAGAGAATCAGAGAGACAGACAGACAGGGAGAGATAGAATCAGAGAGAGGGATAAACAGACAGACAGACAGAGAGAGGGAGAGAGAGAGAATCAGAGAGAGGGACAGACAGACAGAGAGAGAATCAGAGAGAGGGACAGACAGACAGAGGAAGAGAGACAAAGAAAGAGAGAGGGAGAGAAGGAAGGTATATGTTGGCCCTGAAAGGCTGGGAGGCCCTTGAACTGAGACTGTGGTCGCCAAGCTTTGAACCCCGCTAGCTCGCCTGCTCTCCTGTGGACGTCTAGAGGCAGACCTTGGCAGGTGCCGGGCCTTTCCCCCCTTTTTAATAGTTTCCATGAATTAAGAGGCCTGAGGCTTCTGTTCTCTCCAGAGGGGATGACTTCATTTTCTTCCCTGGAAGCCACACTTGAGATGTAATAATTCACTGGGGGAATGTGCTGCATTTGAGACCTGACTCACAGGAAAGGCATGAAGATTAGCTTTTCATGACTGGGGCTCATTCACCTACTCCCAACTATCCTTGGATTTGTCTGGCAGCTCACTCCCCCAGTCAGGAGCATGGAGGCCAGCTTCCTCCCCACAGGGAGACGAGAGGGAGAGGTTCCCCAGGGGGCCTTCCTCTGAGGTGGTCCTCTCTGTCTGGGGTCCCCCCCAAAAAGAGGCTTTTTTTAACCCCTCACCTTCCATCCTAGAATCACTACTGGGTATTGGTTCCAAGGCAGAAGAGTGGTAAGGGCTAGGCAATAGTGGGCAGGTGACTTGCCCATGGTCACATAGCTGGGAAGAGTCTGAAGCCAGATTTGAACCCAGCACCTCCCAGCTCTGGGCCTGGCTCTCCATCCATTGAGCCACCCAGCTGCCTCCACCCAAGAGGCTTTTGATAAGCATGGTTTTCTAAGATAATAAAGGAAAGGGGAGCAGTTAGTAGAGTCGATTGTTTGGCCTTGGACCAAGCAGGTATGAGGATGAACCATTACAAATGTGAAGGCATGGGGCAAAGAGCACAGAACCCAGCGGAGCTCCCCAGGGCCCTGGGCTGGAGACTCACTCCTTCGTTTTTGGAAGAGGACCAATGACGCCACATGAGGATGCTGTGACTTGGGAGCAAGTTGCATGGGAGTGAGGCGGAGCCACAACAAGTCCTTAGCTCTCCAGGGTTAACCAAGACTACTGGCAAGGTGAAACCAGGATGCCTGGCGATGTCCCCGTTTGTAGTGGATGGCTGTGTGGCCTCTGATGTGTGAGTGGACGCCAGGTGCTCCTCAGTGGCTGCTTCAGCTGTTGGAGCCAGTCATCCTCATCTGCCCATTCTGCTGCCAGGGATAGAGACCCCACCCCTGCCCCGCCCCCACTCACCTGAGGGGTTGAGGCTCCTGTGACTGTCAGAAGAGATGAGGTCATCCCGGCGCGGCTGGCTCTCTGCGAAGGCCTTCTGCTTCTCGCAGGGTCTCGATGAACACAAACCTCAGCCCTTCGAGCATCTACTCGAGAACGTTCCCCGAAATCCAAGTCGAGCTCACTGGCCAATGTCTATCTTTGGGCTCATCTCATTTGCTTGTTTTAAAACCCCCGACCTTCTGCCTTAGAATCAATTTGAAGTACTGGTTGGAAGGCAGAAGAATGGAGTCAAGGGACTTGCCCAGGGTCACCCAGCAAGGAAGTGTCTGAGGCCAGATTCGAGTTCCATTTATTTTTTAGAGTATCAGGTGAATCCCTCTTTCCTTGCCCAAGTCTTCCAGAGATCACTGGCAGGAGCCGGGCAATTGTGCCCAGCAGGGTTGGCAGCACCTTAGAATGCTGGGCTCCAGCGAGAGGGCTATCTGACCGGGTCCTCACCAACTTGGAGGTTGACTCCTTCTTGGCCCCTCCTGCTCTCTTCTGTCCAGGCCCTCAATTCTCCCCCCCAGAGGAAATGGAAGCAAAAAGGCAGCTGCCTGGTTCGGGGAGCCTTGGGGGAGGGAGAGGAGGGGAGCTCCAGAGACTCCTGGGAGAAGAGCTCAGAACAGGGGCCGTAGAGAGTCATCTGGGGAGGGACAGTGGACAGAGGACAACGGAGATCTCAGCAGAACAGACCAAGGCCCTCCAGCCCATGACCGTTTGTCGGAAGGACAGGCGTGAGAGGTGCCCACTCGGGGCGGTTTCAGCAGCAGCCATCCAGCCGGACTTGTGAAGGCCAAGAACTTGGCTAACTCAGTCCCCTGCCCTGCCCTGCCCTGCCCGGCCTGGCCTGAGCTCTGGGACTCAACGGTGAAGAGGGCCCTGGGACTAGGACTTGTGGCCATCACGGGCCTGGAGAAGAAAGCCCTACGTGGTGACAGGCCCAGGCAGGTAGGTGCCAGGCTGGCCGGCTGGCCAGTGCTAATTTAGCCCACCGGAAAAGCAGGGGGAAAGGAGGAGGCCACACTCAGAAGTAGAGCCCGAGCCCACTTCTGAGACTGGCTCTCAGCTTTCTCTCTTCTTTCTGCTTTTCTCTTCTCATTTAGGGACTGAGGGAGAGTCACGTGGGCTGGGCTCCAGCCACCTCCCTCAGTACTCCCACTTAGCAATCTTAGGGCGCATGGGGGGTAGAGAGATAGAGGGACTAAGGATGAGGAGGGAAGTCCAGGTGAGGAAGACAAGGGGAGGGATAGAAAGTAGGGAAGGGAGAGAGGAGAAGGCAGAGAAAGGTGAAGGAGGGGAGGAGAGGAAGAGGGGCTCGGGAGGGAAAACCTACTTGTGCTCATACCTGGATTATTAGGACAGACAAAAATGGCAGCCTTGAAATTTGGCTGATGCCCCAGAAATGCCTGGGGCCCTACAGCAGCACCCTTCCCCCACCCTATCTGCCTTTGGAGCTGGGTCTCTGCCAGCTCTTTTCCCTGGTGGGAGCCATCTGCAGCAATGCCAGCAGAAACTGACCCCCTCCCCCAGTTCCCAGCCAACAGGATGGCCTCAGGCTCAGCAAGGTGGGCAGAAGTGGGGCTGTAGAAATGCCCCTTCCTGTAAATGTCCTCAGCAAGACAGTATGAGATAACCCCAAAGATTTGGGGGCAAAAATCCACTATTTGACAAAAACTGCTGGGAAAATTGGAAGGCAGTGTGGGAGAGACTAGGTTTAGATCAACACCTCACACTCTACAGCAAGATAAACTCACAATGGGTGAATGACTTGAATATAAAGAAGGAAACTATAAGCAAATTAGGCGAACACAGAATAGTATACATGTCAGACCTTTGGGAAAGGAAAGACTTTTCAACCAAACAAGAGCTAGAAAAAAATCACATAATATAAAATCAATCATTTTAATTAAATTTAATTAAAAAGTTTTTGTACAAACAAAACCAATGCAACCAAAATGAGAAGGCAAGCAACAGATTGGGGAAAAAAAATCTTTGTAACAAAAACCTCTGAAAAAGGTCTAATTACTAAAATATATAAGGAGCTAAATCAGTTGCACAAAAAATTAAGCCATTCCCCAATTGATAAATGGCAAGGGACATGAATAGACAGTTTTCAACTAAAAAAATCAAAACTATCAATAAGCACATGAAAAAGTGTTCTAAATCTCTTATAATCAGAGAGATGCAAATCAAAACAACTCTGAGGTATCACCTCACACCAAGCAGATTGGCTAACATGACAGTAATGGA
Organism: Monodelphis domestica; assembly: GCF_027887165.1. NCBI lineage: Eukaryota > Metazoa > Chordata > Mammalia > Didelphimorphia > Didelphidae > Monodelphis > Monodelphis domestica. The sequence continues at coordinate 3,785,568 of NC_077234.1, forward strand.
AAGTAATGAATGCTGGAGGGGATGTGGCAAAATTGGGACATTAATGCATTGCTGGTGTAGTTGTGAATTGACCCAAGCATTCTGGAGGGTAATTTGGAACTATGCCCAAAGGGCACTAAAAGACTGTCTGCCCTTTGATCCAGCCATAGCACTGCTGGGTTTGTACCCCAAAGAGATGATAAGGAAAAAGACTTGTACAAGAATATTCATAGCTGCTCTCTTTGTGGTGGCCAAAAATTGGAAAATGAGGGAATGCCCTTCAAATGGGGAATGGCTGAACACATTAAGGTATATGTTGGTGATGGAATACTATTGTGCTCAAAGGAATAATGAACTGGAGAGACTCCATGTGAACTGGGACGACCTCCAGGAACTGATGCAGAGTGAAAGGAGCAGAACCAGGAGAACGTTGTACACAGAGACAGATACTTTGTAGCACAATCAAATGTAACTAACTTTACTACCATCAGCAATGCAATGATACAGGACGATTCTGAGGCACCTATGAGAAAGATGCTCTCCACATCCAGAGGAAGAACTGTGGGAGCAGAAACACAGAAGAAAAGCAACTGCTCGATCACATGGGTTGATGGGAATAGGATTGTGGATGGAGACCCTAAACAATCACCCCAGTGCAAATATCAATAATTTGGAAATAGGTCTTGATCAAGGACACATGTAAAACCCAGGGGAGCTGCACTTCAGCTACAGGAGGGGGTGGGGGAAGGGGAGGGAAAGAACATGAATCATGGAATCATGGAAAATTTTTCAGAATGAATTAATTAAATTAAAAAAAAAAGAAATGCCCCCTCCCTCCATCAGTGGTCTCGGTACAATGATGGCTGTGTGCTGGACCCCAGAGGAGGAATGGGCTGGGCTGGCGAGAGGCCTCCAGTCCTTGATTTTTCTGATTCTCCTTTTCTTCTCTTTGGATCACAGGATGGCTGAAGTGGGGTTCAAGGAAATTTAGAGGTTTTGCCATACAACCCTCTGAAGTGATGAGGAAGCTGAATCCCAGAGAGGAGAGGCGGCCTTCCTCCGGTCACAGATGGCATGCCAGAGCTGAGATTTCGACTCAGATCTGTGGCCCTCCATCTGTCTGGCTGTTTTTCCATTGCTTCATTCAGCTTTGCCCTTTCAGCCACACCTGGGGCCTAAGCCCACCTTTGCGCTTTGGAGTCTGGAAAATAAGATAGGCTGTTTCGTTCTCTTCTCCCACCCTTGCCATGCCAGCCTCAGTGGTTCACTCCAAGTGAAGGTGTTGCTGGAGAGAAAGAGTCCATCCAAGACTTGACTAATCTCTCCTCCTTTGAGGGGGACTCGATTCTGATTTATCACTGAAGGTCAGAGTTCTGGTGGCTGTGGTCCGCCGTCTCCTTGTTCCTTCAATGAGTTCGAGGCTTGCCTCATAGGCTTCCTTTCTGCTCTGTGGTAGGAGGCTAAAATGAGGCCCTAACCATGGGATGTTCTAGCCTGGTGCCTGGCTCGTAGTAACTGTTAGCTATTGGTGTTCCCCCAATTCCTGCTAGTCAACATAAGACACTCTCCAAGTGCCTTTATCTCCCAGTTCAGCTTTCTAATTTCCCACAACCTATTTCTTCACCCCACCTCAGTCACACACAAAGATCTTGCCATCACCCACAATGCACCACCTCAAAGTTCTGAAACTTCCTTATCACACTTGCTGTCATTCCACGCCGTCATCTGCCTTGCAACCCCCCTGCTCTGTTCTTCATCCTCTTCATCCATGACAGCTAAGCCTCTGACCGCATGGTTTCCCCATGTCATCACCCTGCATCGGCCACCCCCTTCCCCAGCTTGATCCCTTGGTGAACAAGCCCAGCTCTACACTGTTCTCTTGAGTTCCTCATCCCATTATGGTTTCACGGATGCAGCCTGGGTTGCTTTCACCATCCTCTGTCCTGAATGGAGAAAATCACCCAACTGAATTTGTGGCATATTATCTCAGTGGGCTCTCCCTGCAGCAAGGCAATCCATTTCTACTCCTTAACTAACTCTTGTGCTCACTCTAGAAATGGTCCTTCACTTCTGTGCCCCTCCTCAAAAGTCCCATGACTTGCCTCCCCCTACTTCTTGGCTGAGGATGTTGCCTCGGATGTCATGAGGAAACTGAGCCCAGTCGCCCTTTTGCCCTCTGTTCCTCATTTCATCCACTCAGATGCTTTCTACCGCTCTCTCCTCCTTCCTCTCTGTCCCATGTGAACTAGCCCTTCTCCTGGTCCAGCTAGTGTCCTCTGGATGTTTGGGATGCCACACTCGGGCTCCTCTGCTGAGGGATCCCACTCCGGTCCAGAGTCTCCAACAGATGGTCCAGTTTCTCATAACCTCCAGCCTTTCTCTCTCTACTGCCTCCTTTCCTGCTCTTTACAAACATGCCCAGGTCTCCCCTCATTCGGTCACATGTCAAACCCAGTGGAAGTGCTCATTGGCTACAGGAGGGGGGTGGGAGGAGGGGAGGGGAAGAACATGAATCTTAGAACCAAGGAAAAATCTTCCCCCCAAATTGATTAAGTAAATAAACTTATAAAAGAAACCCTCATTTGATCCATCTAGCCTTGCTCGCTAGAGTCCCAGAGTTCTCTTGCCTTTTGTGGCTAAACTCCTTGAGACAGCTCTGTGAGAGGGGCCTCCATTTTCTTTCTTCTCGCTCTCTGCCTCTTTTTTCTTTTTTAAAAATAAACCCTCACCTTCTGTCTTGGAGTCAATACTGCGTATTGTTGATTCCAAAGCAGAAGAGCGGTCAGGGCTAGGCAGTGGGTTAAGTGACTTGCCCAGGGTCACACAGCTGGGAAGTGGCTAAGACTAGATTTGAACCCAGGACCTCCCTTCTCTAGGTCTGGCTCCCCATCCACTGAGCCACCAGCTGCCCCGTCTCACTCTCTTAATTCTCTACAATATGTTTCTGACACCATTTGGCCAAAATGGCTCTCTTCAAAGTTACCAGCGATCTCTTGACTACCAAATGGAAGGACGTGTCAAAGAGCCTTCGATACAGCCAGTCACTGCCTTCTCTTCTGTCTAGGCTTTAGGCACACTCGGGCCCTCATTCTGCACCTACCTGGCTGGCCTCTAACCTCGGCACACCTGCTGGCGGGGAGCGTCTCCGCCTGTCCTCCTCGTCCTGCCTCTCCAGGCTCCCTGGCGCAGTGGCCTCGCCAACGCCCACGTTCTTGACTTTCAGATCTATCGGACCAGCCCTCACGGCTGTCCTCCCCTCTCCAACTGCCCACTGGGACCTTGAAATGGGCATTTCATCCGTGCCAGCCAAACTCCCATCTTCCCAGCCTCCTTGTTACCGCCGAGGGAGGGCGCCGCCATCTTTGCAGTGCTGGGAGATGGGCCCCAACTCTTGACTTTCTGCCCCTCCTCACGCCCCAACACTGCCGCCGCTGTGGCCAGAGCCTGCCGGCTGGTCTGCGTGCCCCAACGCTGAACGCTCCCAGCTTCCCTCCATCCTCCCTTCGGTGGCCCAAAATGGCCTCCGGAAAGCACGAATGCCAGGCCTCGTCCCTTATCACGCACCTGTTCGATGATCTCCAGCAGCTTCCGGTTACCCCGGGACTACCTAGGCCTTGCATCGCCTGGCCGACCCTCCTGTGCAGCCGGTCCTGCTCCTGTCGCTGCCGTCCCGCAGATGAGACGAAGCTCCGTTCCCTGCATGTGCCGTGTGCGCGCTTTTCTCCGGCTGTCGCCCACGTGGGACACGCTCTTCCTCGTCTTCTCTGCCTCCCGACCGCCCGCCTTTCAGGCCCATCTCGAGCCCCGGCTTCCAGCGGAAGCCTTCCCTGATCCCCGGAAGCAGCGCCTCCTCCGCGCCCATTAGTCCCGCTTATCCTGGCTCCAGCTTGTTCGTCTGCCTTTTGTCTCTCCCACCAGCGGGCCTCCGTGGAGCTCCCTCGCTTCGCCCAAGGCCCGACACTGCCCGAGTGCGGGGAGGCTCTTCGAGGTGCCGTTGATCTGAGGACTTTCGGCTTCCACTGGCGAGAATTTCCATCTCCATCAGAGCCTCGCTCTCTCGTCACACGCCAGCCCCCTCCATCCTCACCGCCTTGCCCCAGACAGGGGAGGGAGGGCGGGAGTGCTCCCAGAGGGCCGCGGGGCAGAGAAAGGCCCCCAGCAAAACTCCAGAGCAGCTCAGGAACAAGGAAGTGAAGGCCCAAATGAATCTGCCGCCCAGGAAAGGGGGCTGATGGAACGGCCCATAGGCTCGGATGCACTGACAGCAGCCATGACTGATGGTAGCCTTCCAAGGTCCACGGAGGCCGCCGGAAGGAGCGTTCTGAGACAGATCTTGAAAAAGGCACCAGCAAGAGCAGGGAGTCCTGGAGAAGGGTGCCGCCATGGCCGCCCTTTGGGAAGGAAGGCGAAAGTGCTACCTGGTCCCTCAGTATGGGCGGTGGAGATGTCTCCTTCCCTCTTGTGGCTTCCCTCAGATTAGGAGTCTTCGCTGATAGGCTTGGGAGTATTTTGTCTCGTTGGGAAGTTTTGTTTTAGAAGCAGTTTTTAAAATAGGGTCCCAGCAGCCCTCTGGGGAACGGTGGTTTCCTAGCTAATGTTTCTGGGTTTCCTGGCAGCCTTCCTCGCCCTCAGCCCCGTGGGGCCACTGGCATGGCACACACATCTACAGGCGTCGGCATTTCATGAAGGAGGCAGAGACACTCTTCTGGCTCTATGTGACTCAGTGCTCAAATAAACTTCCTCAACCCCAGAGATCTGCAAGGGCTCTGCAGTGGAGAGTCTTGGGAAGCTCTGAAGAGACGAGGGTCATCCTGATTTGAGAGCATGCTTGAAGGCAGGTGCTTTTCTGCCTAAGCCTCTGGGAAGATGGGAGCTAGATACCAACCCCTCTGCTGTGGAAGAGCAAGCTCTTTAGTTGAATAGCACTCATAGGAGACATGCCAGCCTTGGTTTATGACTCAGATGCATGTTGGCGAACCTATGGCGTGCGTGCTGGAGCATGCCGGAGGGAGCGGCTCCCTTCCCCCTCTCCATGCACACCTGAGGACATTTCTCCTGTCACCTCTCCCTGTGCCCAGCAGCCCAGGGTCTAGGGTAAGGCAGTGGGGGGGGGGGCTCACATGTGGCAAGAGGGTGGCAGTGTTGCAGAAGAGAGGGGCCTTCAAGAGACACTGTCGAGGTGAAATGGGCAGGCTGTGGAACCATGTGGGATGTAGGGCAAGACCCGGCGAGGGGTCCAGGATGACTCCTAGGCTGGGAGCCGGATGAGGGCATCCTTTACAATAATAGGAAAGGGGGAAAGAGAGAGATTAAAGGGAAAAGACACGTTTCATTGTGAACCATATGAGCTTCCCACGTCTACTGGATATCCAGTTCCAGATGTCTGAAAGGCAAGATTGGAGGGAGAGAGCTAGACCTTAGAATCACTGGTGAGAGAGGCTCATTAAGTCCATGGAGCAGGATGAGATCACCAGGTGACGTAGCAAAGAGGGAGAAGAGAGGAAACGTGCAGTGCTGTGGGTTGGGGTTAGAAACAAGGTTGTGGTAGTGTCTTTGGGGAACGGAGTAGTCTCAAGTCTCAGCGGTATGTCTCAAGTCAGATGACGAGATAGAGACTGAGCAGAGAAGTAAGGAAACAGAGGCAATAAGTGTAGATGGCTCTTTCTAAGAGTTTGACTGTGAAAAGAAAAAGAGGCAAACCCCAATTCATGATAGGACTGTTTCAGGTTTTTAAGGATGGGCCATAACTGGGCATATTTGGGGGGGTGGGGAGCAGGGGAAAGGGCAATAGCTTTGTCTTTCTTATTTACTTGTAGACGAGGACAGGAAGTGTTTGGGGGCTGAGGAAGTCAGCCTGGCAGAGGCTGGAGCTAGTCTCAAAGGTGTGAGGCATGACGTCCCCATAGCTCAGCGGCAGGTGTCCTGAGAAGCTTAAGCATCTCCTTTAGGCAGACCTGGAGCTAATAACTAACCATCCTGACGCAGAGTTCCAGAGTGGAAGGGCAGAGCGCGCAGAGCTACAATCAGGAAGGAAATCACATACATACCCTGTCTGGAAAATTACGGACCACTGCCTGGCTAAAGAGTAGACTGGCTACAGAGGCAGGTTTGGTCTGGATGTAAATAATCATTTTCTTCTGCAGCCTTTCTGGTATGGCTGAAGCCTGAGCTGCTGCTTGAGCATAGCTGTGACACCCTGGCATGCTCCCCCCACCACAGCCCAGCCAGGCTCTCCCCTCTCCTCCCCTCCATCCTCCTTCTCTCCGAGTGGAACCATGACTCATTCTGCTGCTGCCAGATGGCTTTTATTTCTTTCCTCTTGGAAGCCTTTCTTCCTGCAAGTCAGACAAGAGTGCTGGCCCCCGGCCTCAGAGCACTCGATGTTCCAATCAACTTGGCCGGGGCGCCCACCCATCCCTGACTTCGGCCCGGCCATTTGTGTGGAAAACTCCCTGAATGCCCAGGAGCCAGGGCAGGCCAGACTAACCTCATTTCCTTTGTGGACAGGGTTACTGAAGCAGCTGATGAGAGGAATGCTGGACCCTCTGTCTAAGGAGGCGTCCGCAAAGCCTTTGCTAAGCCATTTGCTGCTTCTGGCAGGGGAGAGACGACACAGACGTGCAACTGGCTGACTGGCCAAGCAGGCACCACTTGCTGCTCCTTCCCGGAGGGCCCCGGGGCTCTCTTGTGGCTCGCTCTAGCTGATGCTTGGATTCGTCATTTGGAAAAAGGTCCAGATGACGTCCTTGTCACCTTTGCAAACCAGACGGCACAGAGCTAAGGCCGAGAGCCAGCAAGCAGGGCTATTCTTCCCTTGGAATGCAGGAAGAGCCTGCTGGGCGAGCCTGGACCTTCCCCGCTTCCCCGGCTTCCTTCAAATGGCCCCTTGTGCAGGAAAGCCTGCTCAGAGCTCCCGGCCTCTCTCAGAGGACCCCCCTTCATCCTGTGTCTCTCTATGACTGTTACGTGCACACACACAGGCTTAGAGAACCACATGGAAAACTCTGCCTCTCTCCTCCATATATACCTATAGGTGTGTTTGCTTATGCGTGCATATGTGGATATCCATTTGTACATACATGTTTCCACGTTGCCTTTCCCCTTGCACAGTGAGCTCCTTGGGAGAAGGGACTTCATCTGCCCTTTGTATCCTCAGGGTTTAGTTCAGTGATGTTGGGTCAGATATGAATGAATGAATGAATGAATGATGAATGAATGAACAAATGAATGAATGATTGAACAAATGAATGAATGATTGAACAAATGAATGAATGATTGAACAAATGAATGAATGAATGAATGAACAAATGAATGAATGATTGAACAAATGAATGAATGATTGAACAAATGAATGAATGAATGATGAATGAATGATGATGAACAAATGAATGAATTAATCAATGATGAATGAACAAATGAATGATGAATGAATGAACAAATGAATGAATGAATGAATGAATGGGAAATCATCTGGCTGCTGTATCCTGTGTGCCAAGCATTGTACGAAGGGTCCGAGGGCCCAGAGACTGGGACAGGAGGGTCTTGCTCTCAATGAGAATCTGTTCTAATCTGAAAAGCGGGGGCCTCTGAGGGAAATCTGACTAGGAAAAGGCATGTTGTTTGGGCTGTGCAAAGCTAAGGTGGGAGGCGTCTGGCTGGCTGCCGTGTCCGGGTGCAGAGGTGGGTTCCCTGAGCCCCCATTTGGCCCATACTCGGGCCCAACCCACCAGAGGGAGGGAGACCTGGGGCAGGAAGGGCCCAGGCAGGCAGATGAGCAGAAAGCGCTGCGTCTGGAGACCCATCGGGGAGGGTCTGGTCCTGGTGGGATCGCTGTGAAATCTCACACGGGCTCCCCACAGTCACCTCTGAGGGTAGAGGCTGGGGGGAAGACATCGGGGCTCTGGGGGGCCCCAGGGTGGCTGCTTGAGACCCTGAGGCCAGTGGAAGAAAGGCAGAGCTTCCAAGAACAAGGTCAGTCCCGGCTTTCTCTGAGCCCGAGAGAGCGCCAGCAGGTCCCTCTCTGGGCCGCACATACCAGAAACGGCTCTGAGGAGTGAAGAGGAAACCAGGACCATGAAGAGCCTCCACAGAGGCAGCGAGGCTCAGTGCCGTTGGGAAGACTCGGGTTCAAGGCTCACGTCAGGCAGCTACTAGCAGAGCGGTGTGAGCTTGGACAGCTCAAGGAGCCCCGGGCCTTAGATGAGGGAGTTGGGCTAGGGAGGCCCCTTCCACTGCAAGGACCAGGGGAGGAACTTGGGAGGTTAGGCCAGGAGAGGATCCAGAGAGAGCGGAGGAGGAAGCGACCGACCTGGAACGGGCTGCCTTGGGAAGCTGCGGGTTCTCAGCCTGGGAGGCTCCGGGCAAACAGAGCCTGGAGGGCCACCTGTCCGCTGGGAGGTGGAGACTTTCTCAGGGAGGAGAGGGGCTGCGTGGCCTCTGCTCACTTGCTCCCTTGCTCAGAGGGGCTTCAACGGAAGAGAGCTGGAATTCTCGTTTCCTCCCAGACGTTCTGGTCTCTTTTCACCTTTTTGTGCCGTCTGGAAAACCCACCCAAAACGCCAGTGTCTGAGCCGCCTCTTTCCTGGTGTCCACACGGAGCCTTCGCCTTCGCACCTCTCTGCTGCACGCCACCGTCCCAGAATCCTCCACTCTGAGGACTGGCCAGGACTTCAGGACTGCCTGACAGCCTTCATGGAGAGGAAGCTGCTGCCTCTGCAGGTCCTGCCCAGGGTGCCATGACTGACGCCAAGGGCAGAGGCCCGGCTGATGTCTTCTTCCTCTCTTGGGCTGGGAGCTCCAGGCCGACAGGGCAGTTCTGGGGCTGCCAGCGGTGCTCGCAGGCACCAAGTGCCCAGGAGGGAGAGGCAGGGGGGCTCTGGGGCCTTTCTTGGTTTTGCCACTTGTGACTGGTGACCTTAAACAAGTCACTGGACTCTCCTGGGCTCTTGTCATCTGTAAACCGGGGCAGCCGGAGGATCTCGAGGGTCCCCGCCAGCTCTGGGTGCAGGAACGTTGTAAAATTGAGATTTGAACTCTGGACTTCAATCCCCACAAGCCCTTGCTCCACTTCCCCAAAATGCTTTGTAATCCCACGGAATTCTGAGGTGGGCGAGATGGAGAAGGGATTGAAGCTGATGGCAAAGGCTTTTGAGGGTCTTTTGGACTTCCGTTTGGGGCAGAGGCGTCTCTTCCGTGATGGGAGGTTCTCTGGCCTAGGCACATGTTTTTTCTTATCCTGTATTTTCTTCAATCTTTAACCTTTAATAAACCTCTAACAATTATAATACTCCTTGCAGAGAGAAACTAATTTCTACGTGCCTCCATCTCCCCTAAATTTTAGCTGTTACAACGTCTCTAAATGCCAGTCGGATCACCCTGGCCTTCTCCGTGTTGGACGCGCATCCTCGGGGCTCACTGGCTCGCACTTTTTCGGCTAAAGGGAATTCAGGGGCCCCATGAAGGAGGGGCCTTCAGGGGAAAAGGGGTGCGCCGGCGTGAGGCCAGACAGCCAACTCGGACTTGGACAAGAGTGGGGTCACGGGCGGCCATCTGGAAGCTGCTTCGTCCAATCCCCACATTTTACAGATGAAGAAACTGAGGCAAACAAGCACAGTGACGTGACATACCCATGGCACAGCCCCGGCCCCAGACTTCTGATTCTGCTCCTCCGCCTCCTTCCTTCTGAGGGTCCTGAGCAGGCTGGGGAGGCATCTTGTACTCACAGCAGGCCCCTTCTCCCCAAAGCAAAGGCCCTGCTTTCCCTCCTACATACGTGCCTCCTTTGGGGAGCCTGGGGGGCACCTCGCGTGTTGGGAGACACGTGGGTCACGGGCAATCTCCCAGCACTCCCAGGCTAGACGGGTGGGCTTGTGCCTCAGTGGGATCTGTGGGTAAGAGCTGAGCAAACAGGGCAAGGCAGGAGAGTCCCCGACCTGGAGGAGCCTCCCATCTGAGGGTCCGCTGTGCTAACAAATGCCCACGGACGCTGCTGGAGGGATGGCGACTATCCAATGCCACTGAGGTGGCCGGAGGTGCCCGACAGCGCCTTCGTCATCCAGAGCAAAGACTTGGAGAAAGAGCCTTGGGGTTCAAGCTAGAAGACGAGTTCGGATCCTGCCTCTTTTGCCTGATGCCTGGGCAAGTCCCACCTAAGCTCCTGCTTTCTTCACCTCTGAATGGAGGGCTGGAGGCCAGAACTCTCAGATCTCTTCCAGCTCAAAATCTCTCATCTAAGAGTCATGATCTAAACGGAGGCTGACAGAAATGAAGTGATCTCGCTCGGGTCCCACAGGGCTCGAGGGGCTGAGCCAGGCCAAGCCCTCCCATCCTCCATCCCTTGGCTAGGACCGGTCAGGGTTCTCACCCCAGACTCTGCCACCTAGACTGGCCATTCAGAGTCCTAGGGTTAAAATGGCTGGAGATATTGCACATGGAGGAGGAGGAGGAGGAGGAGGGGAGGAGGAAGAGGATGAGGAGGGGGAGGGGGAGGAGGAGGAGGGGGAGGGGGAGGGGAGGATGAGGAGGGGGAGGAGGAGGAGGAGGGGGAGGGGGAGGAGGAGGAGGAGGAGGAGGATTGAAAGAAGGGGAGGAGGGGGAGGAGCAGGAGGAAGGGGAGGAGGGGGAGGAAAAGGAGGAAGAGGAAGGAGGAGGAGGAGCAGGAGGAGGAGAAGGAAGGAAGAGGAGGAGGAGGAGAAGTCTCTTAAATGGGCCAATTAGGAATTGAATTTGGCCAGGGAGCATTTGTGGGGGGAGGAAAAGAAGGGAGAAAGTCAGACTCCCCAAGGATTTAGTGGAGATCAAGGACTTCGAAATGGGCCAATGGTGGCACTTGGCCTTGGAAAAGTGCAAGCATTTTCCTCTTCCGCAAAATGAAAAGAAAAGCATGGGTGGCATTTGTCTCTGAGGGAGGAAACCATGGGGAGGCTCCTCTAAGGCCACAGGCGGCTCTGCACCAATCACTGGCCCCCATTTGCCAGGTTAAACCAGTGCAAACAAAATCTGTCGGGAGGAAGTGGCGACATGCTTTGTTCATGGAATCCTGGCAGTGCAGCCCACGCTGGAAGCACAGGAGCGCAGAGCCCGGAGTGGCTCAGTTAGGGATATAGAACGGGGCCATGGTTGAGCAGGAAACCCCAAAGCTCTCAGCGGCGCCGGAAAGGGGGGCGGAAGACTTGGAACACAAAGGCCAGAGGGTTCCAGAGTGGAGAAGGATCTTAGAACGCAGGAGGAGGAATGCTGAACCTAGAATATGCAAGGGGAAAGGAAATAGGACTAGGAACGGAGAATCGTCCACACGTAGAATAGAGTGTAGAAGGGGAGGAATAGGCACGTAGAACCTCCACTACACAAGAACGGGAGGATCTAGAATAACCTAGCACGTGGGAACGCAGAAGCGCTCCTTAGAACTCGGGCCACAGAAGATCACATGTAGCTCAAGAGCCTCGTTTCCGGAGGGGAGGCCGGCGGAGGCCGCCACGGTTCTGCAGTGCTCTGCACCGGGCTCAAGAGCCTGGCAGCCACAGTGGGAGTGTGGAGGAAGCCCGGCCTGCCCGAGAGGGGCTCCCTTCTGCCGGAGTGGGCGGGGCTTCTTTATCTTTGTGGGAAAAGCCTCCGGCGGTTTAGGAGAGACCCGAGCCCAGCCCGGGCCCCAAGAGGGCTCTGGTCAGAAGGGGGAATCTGCACCCAGGAGGTCCGGGTTGGATGAAGGGGACGCACTGAGGACCACCCCGAGGTCCGAGCCTGGGCCTCCTGGGCGAGGGGCCGAGACAGGGCTGCCCCTCCCCACCCCTCTGCAGCCCAGTTGGCCCGCCCCATGGGCAGGAGCGCCCCCCCTGACTCCGCCCCGCACAGCCTCGGTTGCCCCTGCAATCCGTGCAGTCCAAAGGCAGGTGGCAGGTGCCCCGGCGCTGCAGGGCCCACGGGAGCTCTGCTGACTGGGGCCCGAGAGGACTCGCGTGTCGGCAGCGCGCGGGCCGCGGGGGAGAGTGTGTGTGGAGGCTGGCTGGGCTCCCAGCTCCTCTCCTCTCCCTCCTCCCCCCACCCCCGCTGCCTGACTCCGGGCCTGCCTCCCTCCCACCCTGGCGGTCTCCCGGCCAGCCGCAGGCCCTCCTTCCCCCCTTCCTCTTTTCCTCCCCCCCGGGTGCCTGGCAGCGTGCCGGCTGCGCCCAGGGTTCGCTCCGTTCTCACGACCTCTCAGGTTGCCTGAGCTCATCTGGGAGCTATTCATTTCCTGCCAGAAAGCAGCCGGGCCTGCTCCACAAAGCACCTTGGCCGCAGAGCAGCCACCGGGGCGGTGGCGACAGGGGCAGCGGGGGCAGCAGCAGCAGCAGCCCAAAGGCCTAGTTTTTTCCCCTGAACTGAGGCAATAAAGAGGGACGAGCCAGGCCAGGGGACGGGAGGAGGGGCAATGGCCAAGCACCCGGAGGTTGGGAAAAGTTAAGCGCCTTTAATGACAGGCGCCCGAGGGTGAGGGCGTCCAACTGAGTCCAGAACTGGAACCACAATCGGAGGTGTGCTTGGGTGGGGCCGTGGCGAGTGCAGTGGGGGATGTGGATGGAGGGACTCCAGGGACCAGGTAGACCCACCCCTGCCCCTTTTTAGGCAAGGAGCCCGAGGCCCAGGGAAGTGACTTGTCCAAAGTCATACAGTAAAGGCAGGCAGAACATGAACTCAGGTTCTCCAGCCAGTGAGTGTTCCTCAGTGCCTCTCCCACCTCAGGGATCAGCACCCAGGAGGATCCCAGGATCTCTGAGCTAGAAGAGACCCTGAAGGGAGCAAGAATCCCAGGAAGGGCTCTTTGGTCCTTCGGCTTCTGCCTAGGAAGTTCTGGGATGAAGAACTTATTCCCTCTCCGACCCTGCAGCTGTCCCTGACCCCGGTGAATTCCACCTTCCAGAATCCCCAGCTCGGGCATCCGGGGCTCCCACCCCAGGCCAGGCCCTCATTCTCTCATTCCCAGACTGCCCTAGCATTGTCCTCCCCGCCTGGCAAGCAGCCTGCATTTCCTAAAGCCCGGAGGCTGAATGCAGATCTCCCCATTGGCCATCGGGAGGCCTCCGCCCTGCTCTTATCTATGGCCAGGATGGGTTTCATTTCCCCTCCAGAATAACCTCCCGGCTGTTCCCCACGAAGTGCATTCCTGCTGTGGCCTCCGCGCCTTTGTACGGGCGGTTCCTCCTGCCTAGCATGCCTTGCCTCACCTCGGGCCCCGGAACTCTAAGCTCCCCGTTGGCCTGGGGCTTCCCCTTGGCCGAGGCCTCGCGCAAGCAGGGGCTCTTTCAGCGTTGGCTTCGGCCCCAGCGCGGGGAGTGCAGAATACACTGTCCTAGCTAAGGGCCCAAGCAGAGTCCCCCGGGCCCAACCGCGCGGAGGAAGCCTCGGGACCACTTCAGGCCTCCGGGCCCGGCCCCTTTCCCAGCTCGCCTCGCTATTGTCTTCGAAGCACGACCCCAAATGGGAAGGAACACACAGTGCCAGGAAGGGCCGCGGGTCTGCTTTGGTAGGGCACGGCGATTCCCCAGAGAGCCTCTAGGGGGCAGAATGGAGTTGTTGTTCCCGCTGCAGCCAGCAAGAACAGAGCCGGGGTGGGGTGGCTGCCGGGGAGGAAGGAGGACCGGGGCGCCCTGGGCAGCCGCAGCAGGAAAGGGCAGCGGGGCCGCCGGCAGCTGCCACTTGGCTTTCTCTTCACCCCGTTCTTTCCGGGGGGCGGCCGAGGGAGCCCGGGCTCGGAATCGGGGTCCGCTGGCCGTTTGGTGAGGGGGCGGGCGGCTTCAAGAGCTGCCTTGGGGGCTCGGGCAAGCGAGGAGGGGGAGGGAGGAGGAGTGCCTGGAGAGGACGGGAAGAGACGGCCCAGCGAGGGGGGGCCGCCCCGGGCTGGCTGCCGGGGCTCTCCTAGGCTACCTCGGCTGGGGGAAGGTGGAGGAGAGAGAAAGCTTTTGTCTGGCTTTGGAAATAAGACAGAAAATCGTTGGCGTCCTCTTTGTTAGGCAAACCCTCCCGGACTGCTCGCTCCTGCCTGCCTGCCTGCCTGCCTGCCTGTCCTCCTCCCAGAAGCCTTTCTGCGGGGGGAGGGGAGGCGGGGCGGCTGCTCCCTGGCAGCCCCGCCGCGGGCCGATGTGTCTGGTCTCGCTCGCCCGCCCGCCCGCCCGCCGCGTGGTTTTCATTTCCCCACACCTGGATGCAGTCAGCACCTGGCCCATCCAGACAGAGTCTGACAAGCCTTTGTGGTGGGGTTTGGCCGAAGCTCCCGGCAGCTCGGGGCCGCGTTTAAAGCCGGCCGCCTGCCGTTGGGACTTGTTCGGGAGGGTTCTGGGAGCTGAAACCCGAGAAGCGCCTGGGGCAGCTATCTGGAGCCCGCATCTTGCCTGGAAATGGGGCATGACCAAGCCCGAGGGCTCGCTCGCCGCCTGGATTCGGAGGGGCGCGCCGCGGCTGCCCCACATGTTTTCTCGATTAGAGCCCAGCGCGGGGCCTGATCAAAACCACATGTGTGGCGTGAAGCAGCGGAGCCCTCCGCCCGCCAGCCGCGGCAGGAACGAGTCCGTGACCTTTTCGCCTGGCCGGGCGCGGAGGGCGGGAGCGGGAGCGCGCCGAGCTCCGGGCCTCACCTAAGGATTAACTAATTAAGGCAGAATCAACAAATTGGAGCCACCGGGCTGCCCGCCGGCTGGCCGGAGTCGGGGAGGGGGAGGGCTTCGCTCGGGGCGGGGGCGGGGCGGGGCGGATTGGGCTGTTCCTCTTGGCTTCCCCGACTTCGGGAGGAGGCCCAGGCGGCCTCCCAGGGCTGCGGGGCGACTTCAAAGGCCAGCACTGCACAAGTGCCCACAGAAGGGATCCCCAATCTTTTGGGCTCCTTCCGGGATCTCTGCCCCCAGGGTCACCCGCTGGGCCGGCGGCGGCTCCCTCCCCCAGTTCAGGGCCGCCCCACAGAGCAGGCTAGGCGGAACTCTGGTCCCGTTTTATTCTCCTCCTCCAACACGCTTCATTCCTCCATCAGAGCATTCGCAGACATCTTTGGCATCACATATAAAAGGGATCTCGCGCAAAACCCGAAACGTCACCTGAACTCGTACCCTACCGAGGCAGGCGCGCGTCCAATCTGCCCGGCAGGCAGCTATATACAAACCGGGGCCCCAGCCAGGCCCGCGGTCCAGCGCTCACACAAAGGGAACTTGTCAGAACGGCTTGGCTGCCCATACCCGCTGCCAGGGCGGCCCTACCCCAAGGTCCAGGCGGTGTCTGGGGGGAGGGGGAGCCCGGGAGGGGTCCCATTCTCCCCGGTTCACCAGGGTCTCCACACTGAGTCGGCCGTGAGCGAGGGGCCGCCGGACGGCGACACGGCGCCGGCGGCCCCGGGGGCGCCCCCGCCCGCGTGAGTGTACACGGGGATCACGGGCCCGCTATGTGCAAAGGCCGCATTGGGGATGAGGAAGGCAAACTGGCCGTCGGGGGCTGGCACCACCTGGAAGCCGCCGAACACCTTGGCCCCGTCAGCGGCCCCCGCACTGGCCCCTAGCTTGCACGGCACTCCGCTCCCGCTGCCTGTGCCCCCCGCGCCGGCGCCTCCGCCGCCCGGGGGCGCCGCAGCCCCGGGGAGCGCCACCAGGGGCTGCCCGAAGGGAGGACCGTGAGGGCCGGCTGGCGCAGGGGGCGGCGGCAGGGCGGGGTGGGGCGGCGGGGCCGGGTAGTTCAGGGCGTGGATCTGGCTCATGCAGTTGGCCAGGTGGCCCAGCAGGCGTGTGCGGACGTCCGTGTTCACCCCCTCGCACGTCGACAGGAAGCGGGTCACCTCGTTCATGCACTCGCTGAAGCCGGCGCGGTACTTGCCCAGGACTGTGGGGTCCGTGCTGAGCGCAGCTGCGGGCCGAGGAGAGAGGAGGGGGTGAGTGCCGCGCCTCGCCTCCGGGGACTCCCAAGCCCAGTCCTGCCCCCGGAGGTTCGGGGCTTCGCTTTAGAGAAGGGGGGAGGGGTTCACTCGCCCTGCGGAGCCCAGCCTGGCCGCGTCCCCCATCCCCACCCCGCCCCAGTCCTGCACTCTAGCTGCCCGAGCCCGTGGGTCGGCCGGGCAGCCGCCCGCAGCGGCCGAGGCCACCTCCTGGCTGCTGCCTCTCCCTCCCTTTTCCGGAACTGTAACAACTTGAAGTTGTGGCTATAAATAAGCCCCAGACCGTGGGAAAGCCCACACGAGCCAAGTCAGTAAAACGCAGCTGAATGCCATTCACCACCGCGGGCGGAAGTCTGGAAGAAATCACCGCGGCCAGAGAGGGATCCCGGGGGGCGGGGGCGGGGGCGGGCGGGGACAGGGGGAGGGGAGGCCGAGCCGGGCGCGCACTCACCAGTCATCTGGGCTCGCTGTAGGGTCCGGAGGTGCTTCACTGTCATCTCCAGGATGTCTGCCTTCTCCAGCTTGGAGTGCCTGGAGCTCTGCGAAGAGGAGGAGGGCGGGAGAGTGGTGAAAACCGGGGCGCAGGGCGGCTGCTACCGGGTCTCCAGGAGCCAGCCGCCCCCAGGCTGCGGGGGATCGGGGAACTAGCCCAGTCCCTGTCCGCCAGCACCTCGCCCCCGCCCCCCCCCGCCCACTTACGTCTTTTTTAAGGGCATCCAGGATGAGCGTTTTCAGCTGGCTGAGGCTCTCGTTTATCCGGGCTCGCCTCCTCTTCTCCATGATTGGCTTGGAGGACTGCAAGGCAATGAAAGGGGCTCGTGAGGACCGCCCGGGGCTGCGGGATGAGGGGGATGGAAATGGGGACGGGGATGCAGGAATCCCGGGCTCCCAGCCCGCGCGCGCCCCACGGCGACTGCCGCTGCTGGGGAGCCGTAAATTACCTTTCGGTGCTCGGACGCCGTCTTTGGCTTGTCGGGCGTGGTGCTGACGCTGGCCGGGGTGGCGGCCACGGGAGAGGAGGAGTTCTTCTCCATGAGATCAGCGGGCATCTTCTGTCTCTCGGGCAAACCCGAAGGGCCCTGGACAGCGGGGGTTCGAGAGTCCCTCGGAGGTTTTCGGGCAAAGGGTTCCCCTGCTCTGGTCCCTTTAAGCGGCACCTTGGCCCCGAGTCCTAGCCACCAACCAGACGCCTGGGCGCTTCTCCGGACGCTCTCCAGGACCAAGGAGAGGGAGCGGGAGCTGGGGTGGTTGCTGTGGTTGCTGTTGCTGCTGTTAACGCTGCTGTGGCTGCGACTGCCTCTGCCGGGCGCGGCGGGCTCCGGGTCCTGCTGCTCTCCCTCCGCCCTGGCCTCCCCTTTATATAGCCGGGAGCGCACGCGAACGGCTCGTGTGAAACTTCCCAAACTTTCTTTCCCACAGTAACTTTCAGCCAATGGCAGCAGGAGACACGCGGCCCTGCTCGTGGACGGCGCCCCCCCATTGGCTGCCAGGCGCAAGGAGCGGCGGCCAATGGCGCGCGCCTGGACCCGGGGCAGCAGAGGCTCCGCTGTCAATCAAAGGCAGCTTAACCCTTCACTCCCCGCAGCCCTGCCGCCCGGCGGGTGGCCGGGGACCCTGGGCAGGGCTCGGAAGCCTCTTGGGCGGCTTGGTCCCTGCTCCTGGCCCTTTCCCCCGCGTTCCCCTCTCTGTCCTGCTCGCGCCCACCCGTAGGGGCACGTCAACCCGGTCTTCAAGGCCGGTCATCGCGGATTCTCGGGAATATTATTCGGATAGTTCCTATTCAGGCCGAGGAGCGCCGGGCTGCACACCAGCTCCAGGCCCGCGGCCGATGTAGCAGGGACGGGGCGCGGGAGGAAAAGGGGACGTGGCCAGAGATCACCCCCTCCGGTTTCTACTCCCCCGAGGCAGAGATCCCCGAAGGAAGAGGCTTTACTGCAGGCATTCCGCAGGTCCCGGGAACCCAGTGACCCGAGGGCAAACCCTCTGGGGTTCCGATTGGGGGTGGGCACCCCACGCCCTTCATCTGCCCTTCCCCCTCCCAGTATAGGCTGCCTGGCCAGAAAGAGGAGGGCCGCGGGCCGCCTCTGGAGTTGGCCTGATACCCCTCTTCCCCCTCAGGCCCTGCCCATCCTATCCCTTCCAAGGCTGGTCCAAGGCTGCGGGGACCTCCCCGGAGCCCTGTCTCCACTCCTTCCTTGGAAAACCTGCTGGGAGCCAGCTCTCCCCCTTCCCCCAGCTAAGAGACCGAGAGAATCCTTGCAGCTTGCCCCCTACTCCCCCAACCCTTGCCCCGGGCCTGGGAGGCCGCAGGGTGCCCGCGGGCAGGCGCGGGGCCCTTTAAGGGCTGCCCAGCCGGGCCGCAGGCTGACATCAGGCGGCCGCCGCCAGGGCGATCCCGAAGCGGGAGCACGTGCCAGGATGTTTTATTGCCGCCGCCGCGGCGGGCGGGGAGGGGGGCGGCGTGTGCGCGCGGGCGGGCGGGAGGGAGGAGGGCGCGCGGCCGCGGCTGGGCCGCCGGGCGGGCGGGCGGGGGATGGTTTAGATTATCCCAGAGGAGCCAAGAAGGTAAATAGCAGCTGCTGTGTTCGAGCCTGGGAAAACCCCGCCCCCGCGCGCCGCCGCCACCTCATTGGTGCTCAAGCCCTACTGGGGAGGGGGAGTGTGTGAGGATGTGTGCGCGCGCGCGTGTGTGTGGTGTGAGAGTGGGGGTAGGAGGGTGTAAGTGGGGTGTGTGTAGGTGTGTGAGTGTATATGGATGTGTGTATAGGTGTGAGGTGAGGGAGTGCGCGTGCGTGCACACCGGGGGTCAGGACTCCCTGGGGGCCCGACCAGCCTTGGCCAAGTTCAGACTCTCGGGGGAGGGGGGGGGAGGGGGGTATCGGATTCGCTTTAGAACCGCCCCCGCTCCTGCTTCCCCCAGCGCCTGGCCCGGCACACAGCCGGTGCTCCATAAGTGCTAGCAGGTTACTTGTCCAGTGGTGACCTCCACCCCACCCCCACTTCCCGGCCAGGTGGACCCAGCCTCCCGGGGGGCACTGGTAGGAAGGGGAGCTCCCCCGCTGACCTTCCCCCGGGGCCAATCATTAACTTCTTATCTGCATCCCAGCGCAGGTGGGAGGGGGCGGGGCACCAGGCTGGAGTTCCCCGCCCCCACCCCCCCTAACCCCCACCCCCCAAGCCCGGGCCTCCGAGGACCTGGAGAATCGCTGGGCGGAGGGGGCACCCCGCCCCCAGCCTGGGGAGCCGGGCCGAGACCATCCAGGCGCCCCCTCCGGGCACTCAGGAGGAGCCCGGGCTGGGGCAGCAGCAAGGGTCTGGCCGCCCGAGGCCGGAAAGGCGCCTCCAGGACTCAGCCCCAGGGAGCTGCTGGAGGGCAAGCTGCTGGCCAGCCGCTTCCCACCGCCGCTGCCGCCGCCGCCGCCGGGTGACACGTGGCGGGCGCTTGGCCGCCGGAGGCCTCTCCTGAGCTGGCCTCCCAGGGGACGGCCAGCTCCCGGCGTTCCTCCGGGTCGTCCCTCTGCTCGCTGGGGCTGCGGCTGCGGCTGCGGCGCCAGGCCTGCTTCCCCGCAGCCGGAAAGCCCTGCTGCCCCCAGCTGCCCCCGCTACGCCAGAGTGGTTTCCCACTACCCCGCCCCCCTCGGGCTGCCTCGGTCCCGCCCGCTCCTCCCTCCCGGCCCAGACCTGCAGTTCCCCTGGTCTCCGGAGGCGGCGCTTTGCACTTTCTCCTCTGCCCCTCCCCCTCCTCGCTGCTCTGAGTCTCTGTCTTCCCCGGGCTGGGGCTGGGGCTGGGGCTGGCCGCTCCGGGAGGAGGGAGCACCCGCTGGGCGTGGGCCCAGTCAGTGGGGGCTCAGCTGAAAGGGCAGTTTGGCTGACCTGCCTCTGTTGTCAGATGCCCCCCCCCGCCCCCCGCCCCATTCATTCTGGGTAGAGAATGGAAACCAGAGCAGAGGGAGGGCGCCCCCCCCTCAGATAACCAGACCTTCTTGCATTCAGGTTTATGCAGCGAGCATTATTGGGCTCCTCGGGGGTCCCGTGGCCTGCACTAGGGGTGAGGGCTGAAAAGGCCAAAAGAAGAGGGGGAGGGGAGCATTCAATGAAGAAGCCGGGACAGAGACCCAGCCCTGGACTTACAAAGCAGGGTCTGGCAGTGTCACCCTGGGCAAGTCATTGCCTCTCTCGGCTTTGGTTGGTTCCCAGCGTCTCCCCCAGGACTGGCCAGAGCCGGCAGGAGGCAGCTGCCTGGTGTGGCCTGAGGATGATCCTTCCTGGGAAGTGGGATGGCCCCGAGGGCTGTCTCCCTGGCCAGTCCCGGGGTTTGGGCTCCCCAAGCAGGGTTGTACCCGATAGCCCGCCATCCCCGAGCCAGTCATATGGGGTGGCCCCGTGGGTCTCGAGGCACTGCTTCCGGCCCAGGCGCCTCATTCTCCCCCTGACCTTCCGGGGTTCCTTTGGCTCACCAGCACTGGCTTGGGCCAGTTTGGGCTGAGAAGCCGGCCTCAGTTTCCCCACTTATTAAACGGGAGTTTGGGTGATGGGTTACTCGGAGTGCTAGCGAGACCCAACCAGGGCAAGCCCTGCCCTCAAGGGGCTTCCATGCTCAGGTGGAAGAGAGCCCCAAAGGAAAGGCCAGGAACGGAAAGAAGGTCCTGCCCAATGGGGAAGGCAGGAAGGAGAGCCAGCTGGCCCCTCCCCGGATGTTCTAGGAGCTGCCGCCAGCCCGGGCAGAGACGCCAGTGGGCAGAGACCTGCTGGGTGGGGGGTGCTCAGGAGGACTCTGGGGGAGGCTTGGCTCTTTCTCCTTTGGTGCCCGCTGGCTGGCTCTCACCCCGCCCCCTCAGGGATCCAGGAAGCTGTCGTATAGGCAGCCACGGCAGAACTAGGCTGCGGGCAAGTGGGAGCCAGAGCCCGGAGCTGCGGGGAGGGAGGGCAGTGGCGATCCCAAGCAGGTGAAGACTTCCCTGGTGGAATGGGCGTTCCGGCAATGGTGGGATGCGGAAGAAGTCGAGGTCGGCGGCTGCATGCAGTCTTCATGACTGCCTCCTGCCCCTGGACTCGGCCAGTGACCGGAGGCGGGAGGCGAGGTCTTTGTGCACCTCCTAATTGGCTCAAATTCGCTCCCAGGGCAAGTCGTCACCCCGAACGTGGCCACTCCCTTTGGAAAATGGAGGACAAACCCGGAATCCGGCGGCCGCGGACAGAGCATTTCAGGGGCTTTAAAGCCAACAGGGCGAGCTCAAGGGGCAGCGGCCCTGGGGACCGCTGGGGTTCGCGTGCCAGGGTCTGCACCGCCCCCGCCGCCCCCGGGCCTTTGGGTCTCTCAGAGACTCTTACCCGGAGCCGGGCTTGCCTCCCTGGACCTCGCCGCGGGATGCCCCCTTGGAGGGTGCCTGTGTGGAGCAGCAGTGGCGCCGGTAGAGGAAGTCCCCGGAGAAGGGTGCCGCTCGCTTCAGGATGGGGATGCTGGGAAGACCGCTGGGCCTTGGTTGAAGTCACGACATAAAGAAGGCCTTGTGGGCCTGGAGGGTTTACCTTGCGGGCTTCCCTGCCGCACGTCCTCAGCCAAGCCTTTACCTCATCCCAGGCTGCCCTTCCTCGTTTGGGCCGCAGCCAGACGGAGATTTCCCCCCTTACACGGGCAGGGAGAGGGGCCGCCTGCCGGGAACAAGGCCGCTTTGTTGACAGGCAGCCCTACTTTTTTAACAAGTCCGTCTCCAGGTAGTGCCGGCTGGAAGGCGGATGATGAATCACTCGGGAATGGGCTTTCCCTGAGGAGCAAGCAGCCACCTCCTCGAGGCCCCCGCCATTCCCAACACACGGTCCAGCCCGCTCTGCTCAGAGGAGAGGCCGCTGCCTCCAGGGGGGCCGCCCAGCCTACTTTTGGGCAGCCCCAATCCTTGGGAGCTGAAGTGGAGAGGAGGGCTGAAATCTGCCCTCAGACACTTATTGGCTGGGACCCTGGGCCAGTGACTTAATGCTGCAGAAGGAAATGGCTGGGGGCTCAGAATCAGGGCCAAGAAAAGCCCCAGCCGGGGGTCCCCCAAGAGGCCATAAGCAGTGTGGATGGGCCGGAATGGGCCAAGGACACCCCCGGGATGTCTGGCTGAGGTAGAGCCAGCCCGAGCTCTCCAAGTCTTCAGACGATGCCCTGGAGTAGGTGGGGGGTTGCTGGGCCAGAGAAGGGGGAGGCACTGGCTCTCCCCGGCTCCAAGCAGCGCAAAAGGAAGGGGCTTCCTTTTACCTGTGAGGCCTTTGGGTCTCGGGTTGGGGCAAACAAAGCCTGCCCTGTGGGGAGGGGCTCCTGAGCCCAGAGACCTCTCAACTTCCCTTTAGCAGCCCAGCACATTCCTGGGTCTTCCCAGGCAGAGTCCCTGGCTAGAGGCACAAGCCTGAGAGGATTCCAGACACCCTCCATGAAGCAGTCGATGTAAAGGAGCTTCACGGGGGCTCCACACATTTCCTACATAGAACAGGATCTCAGGGAAAGGTCATTGAATGTTGAAGTCGAGTACCTCCCTTTGGCTCTAGGAGGGGCCATAGTGGAGATATCCCGGAGCCTGAAGCCAGGAAGACTTGAATTCGAATCCAGATTCAGACGATTACTGGCACTATGGCTCTGGGCAAGTCATTTAATCTCTATCTGCCTCTGTTTCCTCTTCTGTAAAATGGGCCTCATAATTGTACTTGCCTCCCAGAATCCAATGAGATATGTGTAAAGTGATTAGCATAGTGGCTAGCACATAGCAGGTGCTAATAAATGGTTATTCCCTTCCCTCTGCCCATCCCTTGTGCCCATTCTCCTCCTGTAAAATGGAGAATTTGGGTTTGATTGCCTTTGATGGCCCGTCTATCTCCCAAACTAGTTTATGATTCACTGATGCCCCAGGACAGTGATGGTGAACCTTTTAGAGACCAAGTAAGTGTCTAAATGGCAACCCTCACGCCACATGGGAGCCCCCCACTTTACCCCAGACAGAGGAGGGAAGAAACGCTGCCATTGGGCTGGTGGGTGACGAGAGAAAGGAGATCAGCCCCTCTGGCACATGTGCCATAGGCTCACCAATGTGGCTCTAGGAGGACACAGAATGACCCCAGTTCTCCCCAGGGCTTGATCCACCTTCTCGCCTGGCCCTCCCAAAGCTTTCCTGGCTTGAAAGAGTTTGTGTCATTTATTCCTCCCTATCCTACCCACCCCCAAGGCCCAGCACAGACTCCAGAGAAAATGGAGCCTTGTGTCCGTTACCCCCAAAACAGGGACAGACAGCCCTGAACCTGGGCTGCACGATTCTGATGGGACTTGTAGCCTTTTGATTCTCTGGGTGGGTGACTTTCTCAGGAGAGGATCTGCAGCTGGTGGAGTGGGTCTCTGGCTTGGAAGGAGGCCCATTCCTTCTTGCGTCTTCCTCCACCAGCAGCGTCCAGGTCCAGACCAAAAGAACAGAGTGAGATGATGGATAGAGGTGACTCCAAAGGCGAGTCCTCCAACCATGCCTGGCCTGAGCCTCCAAATAGCGTCTCTGCCCTGGGCAGGACCAGTTTGTGGTTTTTGCTGACAACTTTGCTCATAAAATACTTTCCAGTGTTCCTAAATGGGTCACTGAGAACTTGGACCAACGGGAGGCATCTCCCCTCTGCAGAATGTTAACACAGCGAAGGTCCCTCAGGACATGCCAAGGCTGGGAGCATCCGCTTTAATGTCCCAAGCCTCTGTTTGGAGGGGGCATGCTCACTGACCTGCTGACTCACCTCAGACATCCAGAGACCCAGCAATCCAGGGACTCAGGGATCCAGGGACCCAGCTATCCAGAAACCCAGGGATCCAGGGACCCAGAGATCCAGAGACCCAGAGATCCAGAGACCCAGCAATCCAGGGACCCAGAGATCCAGAGACCCAGCTATCCAGGGACCCAGGGATCCAGAGACCCAGCAATCCAGGGACCCAGAGATCCAGAGACCCAGCAATCCAGGGACCCAGAGATCCAGAGACCCAGCAATCCAGGGACCCAGCTATCCAGAAATCCAGAGATCCAGAGACCCAGCAATCCAGAGACCCAGCAATCCAGGGACTCAGGGATCCAGGGACTCAGCTATCCAGGGACCCAGAGATCCAGAAACCCAGCAATCCAGGGACCCAGAGATCCAGAGACCCAGCAATCCAGGGACCCAGAGATCCAGAGACCCAGCAATCCAGGGACCCAGAGATCCAGAGACCCAGCAATCCAGGGACCCAGAGATCCAGAGACCCAGCAATCCAGGGACTCAGGGATCCAGGGACTCAGCTATCCAGGGACCCAGAGATCCAGAGACCCAGCAATCCAGGGACCCAGAGATCCAGAGACCCAGCAATCCAGGGACCCAGAGATCCAGAGACCCAGAGATCCAGAGACCCAGCAATCCAGGGACCCAGAGATCCAGAGACCCAGAGATCCAGAGACCCAGCAATCCAGGGACCCAGAGATCCAGAGACCCAGCAATCCAGGGACCCAGAGATCCAGAGACCCAGCAATCCAGAGACCCAGCAATCCAGGGACTCAGGGATCCAGGGACTCAGCTATCCAGGGACCCAGGGATCCAGAGACCCAGCAATCCAGGGACCCAGAGATCCAGAGACCCAGCAATCCAGAGACCCAGCAATCCAGGGACTCAGGGATCCAGGGACTCAGCTATCCAGGGACCCAGAGATCCAGAAACCCAGCAATCCAGGGACCCAGAGATCCAGAGACCCAGCAATCCAGGGACCCAGAGATCCAGAGACCCAGCAATCCAGGGACCCAGAGATCCAGAGACCCAGCAATCCAGGGACCCAGAGATCCAGAGACCCAGCAATCCAGGGACTCAGGGATCCAGGGACTCAGCTATCCAGGGACCCAGAGATCCAGAGACCCAGCAATCCAGGGACCCAGAGATCCAGAGACCCAGCAATCCAGGGACCCAGAGATCCAGAGACCCAGAGATCCAGAGACCCAGCAATCCAGGGACCCAGAGATCCAGAGACCCAGAGATCCAGAGACCCAGCAATCCAGGGACCCAGAGATCCAGAGACCCAGCAATCCAGGGACCCAGAGATCCAGAGACCCAGCAATCCAGAGACCCAGCAATCCAGGGACTCAGGGATCCAGGGACTCAGCTATCCAGGGACCCAGGGATCCAGAGACCCAGCAATCCAGGGACCCAGAGATCCAGAGACCCAGCAATCCAGGGACCCAGAGATCCAGAGACCCAGCAATCCAGGGACCCAGAGATCCAGAGACCCAGCAATCCAGGGACCCAGAGATCCAGAGACCCAGCAATCCAGGGACCCAGAGATCCAGAGACCCAGCAATCCAGGGACCCAGAGATCCAGAGACCCAGCAATCCAGGGACTCAGGGATCCAGGGACTCAGCTATCCAGGGACCCAGAGATCCAGAGACCCAGCAATCCAGGGACCCAGAGATCCAGAGACCCAGCAATCCAGGGACCCAGAGATCCAGAGACCCAGAGATCCAGAGACCCAGCAATCCAGGGACCCAGAGATCCAGAGACCCAGAGATCCAGAGACCCAGCAATCCAGGGACCCAGAGATCCAGAGACCCAGCAATCCAGGGACCCAGAGATCCAGAGACCCAGCAATCCAGAGACCCAGCAATCCAGGGACTCAGGGATCCAGGGACTCAGCTATCCAGGGACCCAGGGATCCAGAGACCCAGCAATCCAGGGACCCAGAGATCCAGAGACCCAGCAATCCAGGGACCCAGAGATCCAGAGACCCAGCAATCCAGGGACCCAGAGATCCAGAGACCCAGCAATCCAGGGACCCAGAGATCCAGAGACCCAGCAATCCAGGGACCCAGAGATCCAGAGACCCAGCAATCCAGGGACTCAGGGATCCAGGGACTCAGCTATCCAGGGACCCAGAGATCCAGAGACCCAGCAATCCAGGGACCCAGAGATCCAGAGACCCAGCAATCCAGGGACTCAGGGATCCAGGGACTCAGCTATCCAGGGACCCAGAGATCCAGAGACCCAGCAATCCAGGGACCCAGAGATCCAGAGACCCAGCAATCCAGGGACCCAGAGATCCAGAGACCCAGAGATCCAGAGACCCAGCAATCCAGGGACCCAGAGATCCAGAGACCCAGAGATCCAGAGACCCAGCAATCCAGGGACCCAGAGATCCAGAGACCCAGCAATCCAGGGACCCAGAGATCCAGAGACCCAGCAATCCAGAGACCCAGCAATCCAGGGACTCAGGGATCCAGGGACTCAGCTATCCAGGGACCCAGGGATCCAGAGACCCAGCAATCCAGGGACCCAGAGATCCAGAGACCCAGCAATCCAGGGACCCAGAGATCCAGAGACCCAGCAATCCAGGGACCCAGAGATCCAGAGACCCAGCAATCCAGGGACCCAGAGATCCAGAGACCCAGCAATCCAGGGACCCAGGGATCCAGGGACTCAGCTATCCAGGGACCTAGGGATCCAGAGACCCAGAGATCCAGAGACCCAGCAATCCAGGGACCCAGCTATCCAGGGACCCAGGGATCCAGAGACCCAGCAATCCAGGGACCCAGAGATCCAGAGACCCAGCAATCCAGGGACTCAGGGATCCAGGGACTCAGCTATCCAGGGACCTAGGGATCCAGAGACCCAGCAATCCAGGGACTCAGGGATCCAGGGACTCAGCTATCCAGGGACCCAGAGATCCAGAGACCCAGCAATCCAGAGACCCAGCAATCCAGGGACTCAGGGATCCAGGGACTCAGCTATCCAGGGACCCAGGGATCCAGAGACCCAGCAATCCAGGGACCCAGAGATCCAGAGACCCAGCAATCCAGGGACTCAGGGATCCAGGGACTCAGCTATCCAGGGACCTAGGGATCCAGAGACCCAGCAATCCAGGGACTCAGGGATCCAGGGACTCAGCTATCCAGGGACCCAGAGATCCAGAGACCCAGCAATCCAGAGACCCAGCAATCCAGGGACTCAGGGATCCAGGGACTCAGCTATCCAGGGACCCAGGGATCCAGAGACCCAGCAATCCAGGGACCCAGAGATCCAGAGACCCAGCAATCCAGGGACCCAGCTATCCAGAAACCCAGAGATCCAGAGACCCAGTAATCCAGGGACCCAGAGATCCAGAGACCCAGCAATCCAGAGACCCAGCAATCCAGGGACCCAGAGATCCAGGGACCCAGCTATCCAGAAACCCAGGGATTTAACCCAGAGGCCAAGGGAGGGAGGGCAGGGTGGGCCATTGCAGCGGGTGGCTTCTCTCTAGGTCTCTCCCTGTTCTTCAGGGTGCTCTGCCCGAGTCACTTTGCTGCTTCCTGTGTGTTTGCTTCGAGATCCCTGACGAATGCCTGGTGGCTCGGAGGCCCCTCGCCTTTGTTTCCAAGGTATCAGAAGTCTTGTGGAAGGGCAGGGAGAGATTTTGCCGCCCGCCCGAGGCCCCGGAGCCCCGTTTTCCTCCGCTTGACTGACTTTCTCACACTCTGGCTCCCTGCAGCGTGCCAGCGGGGCCGTGTCCCCCTGCCAAGAAGTGCCCGGGGAGGGCGAGGGTGAGAGCCTTGAGCACAGCCAGGGAGGATTTTCTCCCCCCAGCTAGCTGCTCCGCACCTGTACGGGGAGTGATCCCACACGTATCACCTGATCGCCTCCTTTTCAGGGACCGTGAGAAAAAGCGAGCGGGGGAAAGAGGAGCTATGTTTGTCCAGCTCCCCAGTGCCCGGGCCTGTGGCCGCTCCTTTCAAGCTCCCGTGCCCAGAAGCTGCACATTCCAGACTTGGGTGGGGGCGAGAGGGGGGGCAGACAGGCCCTGAGACACCCAGAAAGCCAGGGAGAGTGTGGGTGAGTACGTGTGTGCAGGGTGCTGAGGGGGCCAGAGCTCTCACCCTGGAGGCTAGCCTAGCCGCCCGCTGGCTGAGGCTTGTCACCTCCTCCTGGTGGCTGGACCCTGGAGCAAGGCCCTTGAGCGGCGCCCTCAAGGGAACCTCCCCTGCCAGGGCTGCCAGAGCAGCAGGCCATGGCTTTGGAGCTCGGAGGGGCCCAGGGGTCGCCTCCTCCAACCCCTTGGCAGTGTGCCTTCCGAGGGAAAAGTCCGAGTCTGGGGAGCCAGTGCCTGGATGCCTCTCTAGAAAGAACATAGGCCAGAGCCCTGGTTACAGGTGAGGAAACTGAGGCCAACAGGAGAACGAGCTTGCCCTCTCCAGGGCCAGGGAATCACAGACTAGACCCCGGGTCCCCGCCCTTTCCATGCCAAGGGATGCCCCCCAAAAGGCAGCTTATGCCCGGGCCCAGTCTTGGGGAAGAATGGCAAATTCGTGGCAGCCACAGAAGTGGGACTTTGGAGAAGATTAACGCGTGTGTTTCATTTCTACGGCCGCCCAGGTCTGAAGCTTTGGGGGCTGTTCCCAGCGTGGGTCCTGGGGTCCTCCCCTCCGCCCTGCCCTCATTGCCCCATGCCACTGGCACTCCCTTCCACACACACACACTCACTCCCCTGCCTTGATGCCCGGGCAGGCCAACGTCTCCCACCCTGCTAGCAGGCCCAGGGAGTGTCCACGTGGGGAGCAGTGGATGGTTTCAGAGCCCAGCTCTGCCCTGGTTTGCCTCAGCTGGGGGGGCGGGGAACAAGGCCTGCCCCTTTGCAGAGACCTTGGCACTGCCTACATCCCAGGAAGCAAGCTTCGAGGAGCCACTTGGCTGTGGAAACGGACGCCCGCCTGGGTGCCAGAGGGGCTTTGGACCCCATGGTCCCCGCTGAGAAGCATCTCCTGCCAAGAGCAGGGTGGCTGGCACAGGGGGAGGTGCTGGAATGCCAGCTCCCAGCTGGAGGTGGCCAGGGCGCTGGGGGAACATCTGCTCTGGGCTAACCCTTTGAATAGGTCTGTGGTGAAATGTCTTTCTCAAGCCTGAAGGTGAAGATGTTCCCAGGCCTTCAAGTGGAATCCGCCCTGGAGCCAGGCACACAGAGCACATCTCTGGGGCCGTGGCGTGTGGGGGCAGGCCTGAGGAATGTGGGCACAGGCCTGGCACCTGAACTGCCAGCTTGTGGGTTGGTGGGTTTGAAAATAGCTGTTCTGATCACAAACAACTTCAGCCTCCGCCGGCCAGTGCACACGCCATGGGGGCTCAGAACGATGACACGCTGCTTTATCCGAGCGGCTGGGCTGCCTCCCCTCCCACCAGGGGGCTCTGGGCAGGAGGCAGGTGACCAGTGGGCAACTGACTTAATCTTCATCTGCCTCAGTTCCTTCAACTGTAAAAGGAGAATGACAGCCTTTGCCTCCCAGGATTCTTGTGAGGATATTTGTCAAGTGTTTAGCACCAAGCTTTGCCCATTCCCATTTTACAGATGAGGAAACTGAGCTTGAGAGAGCGGAGTCTGGCTTTTGTCCTGTGACTTCTTCTTTCCTGCAGCATTCCTCAAATGGCTAGAGCACATGGTGTCATGATGGGCAGTTCCCAGAGTTCCCAGAATGGAGCCAAGGGAGAATCATCAGTCCTCTCAGGCACAGAGGCCTGATAGAATCCTTCTTCGTGGAATGGCGTGGCCAGTGGCCACCAAAGATTCTTTCCAGGCGTTCATCTTCTCTTTTGATGTGCTGATGTCAGCAAGGCCCCATATGGAGCTTCCTCAAAGCTCTTCAGGCCCAGTCCTTCTGGTTGACACTGGAGCCCATCAAGACTCAGGAATGGTATAATGCTGGGAGCTATCAAGACCGACACAGTCACACATGGAAACCAGGGACTGCAAAGCAGCCCCCAGGAAGGATGGAAACACCCACTGAAACCCCCCCCCTCAAGTTACTTTCCATATTAACATCCCCTTATTATTGGAATTACTATGATTATTATTCTTACTTAGTCCCAGGAAAACTAGATGAGAGCAACATGCTTGCAGGGTTAATACAGATTTCCCCAGGAGAGCCCACTTACAAAATTAAAACTAAGGATTCTTATATACCCACTTAGATAGGACCCTCTTTTCTAGGCCTAAAAACTTCTGGCAAATCTGTGCTCAGAATTCCCCAACCTGGGGCAGCTGGGTAGCTCAGTGGATTGAGAGCCAGGCCTAGAGATGGGAGGTCCTAGGTTCAAATCTGGCCTCAGCCACTTCCTAGCTGTGTGACCCTGGGCAAGTCACTTGACCCCCATTGCCTAGCCCTTACCACTCTTCTGCCTTGGAGCCAATACACAGTATTGACTCCAAGACGGAAGGTAAGGGTTATTAAAAAAAAAAAAAGAATTCCCCAACCTATATCTGAGACATGTTGATTCTACCCACTGACCCTGTACTTAGCAACAATGTTTCATTGACTTATCTCCCTAGGCTTCCTGTCTGTTGTTAGGTTCTATGGAAACATGCATGTTGAGAATGAAACTGTGTGCCAAATAGATGTGTGATCATGAGGGTATAAAATAAAGCCAGGCCTCAGCCAAGGTGGTGCAGTTTATCCAGTGAAACCTGTGCTGTAAGTTGAATGTGAAAGTCGTGTTCCATCTATCATTCCACTGACACTGTCCCACCTCTAATACCCCATCCCCTGTGGGAGGTTGGCCCACCCCACAGCAGTATAAAAAGGCAAGCTGCCCAAACTCACAACTTTATGTTTTATGGCAGTCGGGATTTGAACTTGGACCTCTGGGTGCCTCAGATATAGAACTTTTCATTTTATATATGGGCCAGACTAGAGGGAGGAGGAAAGATATGTATGTATGTAGTATGTTAAGCATGGACATTTCCTTTATAGGCTTGCCTTATCTTATTGGAGCTTGACAACTACTGGGTGACATAGATATTATAATTCTCATTTTACAGATGACAAAACAGAAGTTCAGTGGATTTGCCCATCCACGGTCCTTCAAGAGTCAGAGTCTAGTCTGAGGCCAAGCCCAGCACTCTCTCCCCACCATGGAACCACTGAAGCTCTTGGAGTAAACAGCAAAGTGTAGAATGATGGAGGAGCACTCTGCCATCGAGGGAAACTGAGCTCTCCTGGGCTTAGCTTTGTCTGACTGGCTAACAACGGGTGCATCCAGACTGGAGGTCTGCTTTCCCCGGGACTTGGGAAGCCAGCTCCCTCATAGGCCTCGGTTGGAAACCTCATGGCCCAGCAGCTTGTGTTTTGGTTTATGCCTTCATTTCCTAGAACTGAAGGATCACAGAACCACAGAACGACAGCTGGAGCTAGACTTCAGAGGCCGCCAGCCCAAGTCCCTCAGAGCTTATGTGACTGTTCTTGTTGCAGTTCTTGTCGAATGATACAGCTCAGCTACGAACACACACATGTATGCATACACGTAAATGCATATGTGTCTCTGTTGGCGGGCTGAGGGAAACCAAATGGGCTGTTTATTCCAGAGGGGCTTATTACAGGTTGGACACAGGGTGACTGACTTTTTGACTACAGCGACTTGTGTAGACCCCAAGTACAGAGGTTGATATTTATACTAGTGGAAGGGATCACCTACACCAATGGAGCTATTGGTCCTAGAAGAACCCAAGAACACACTCCCAACTGAGTAGAGGGTACTCATGAGGAAGGGAGGGAGGGAGAAAGGAAGGAAGGAGGGAGGGAAGGAAGGAAGGAAGGAAGGAAGGAAGGAAGGAAGGAAGGAGGGAGGGAAGGAAGGAAGGAAGGAAGGAGGAAGGAAGGAGGGAAGGAAGGAGGGAAGGAAGGAAGGAAGGAGGGAGGGAAGGAAGGAAGGAAGGAAGGAGGGAAGGAAGGAGGGAAGGAAGGAGGGAAGGAAGGAAGGAAGGAAGGAAGGAAGGAAGGAAGGAAGGAAGAAGGGAGGGAAGGGAGGGATGGAAGGAGGGAGGGAAAGAAGGAAGGAGGGAAGGAAGGAAGGAAGGAAGGAAGGAAGGAAGGAAGGAAGGAAGGAAGGAAGAAGGGAGGGAAGGGAGGGATGGAAGGAGGGAGGGAAAGAAGGAAGGAGGGAAGGAAGGAAGGAAGGAAGGAAGGAAGGAAGGAAGGAAGGAAGGAAGGAAGAAGGGAGGGAAGGGAGGGATGGAAGGAGGGAGGGAAAGAAGGAAGAAGGGAGGGAAGGGAGGCTGTATTAAGCATGTATTAAGTACTGCTATGTTTCAGGCACTGTAGTAAGGACCCTTTACTATGAGAACATTCTCTCCTTTGCTTCTCCCAGTACCCTTGGGAGGGAGTTCCTATTATAGCTCCATTATAGGGTGGGGCCTGGCGGGGATGCACTGAATGATCCATTCGAAGGCCCAACAGCTCTATGATCCTCAGACTCTGGTGAAGCCATCCCCATTCATGGCTCTATCTTCAGTCCAGGCAGAACCTGGGGGGCTTCCTGGACAGAAAGAACAGCCGGGGCTCTCAGGGAGCTTCCACCCCACTCTCCCTCCGCCATTTCTCTCAGGATCCTCCAGCTGGGCTCCTCCTTGCCCAGGGCTCCCCGGGCCACCGTCCCCAGGATTTCGGGCACAAATCCCGGGGTCCACCCAATCCTCCCCCCCCCCCACCCCAGGACTCCTCTGTTAAACATGGAGCCCTTTTTTTGTGTTACTTTCCCCAGGCGGCAGCTTGAAAGCTCAGGGAATTCCCCAAGGAGGAAACTCCCTTTCGATTCCGTGGGCACCTTCTCTGGAAATGGAAGTCAGTAAGAGAGAGTGGCCGGAGCTCAGAGAAGCTAATGACTTGCTCAGGGTCATGCAGCCCGGAGGGATCAGGGGCTGGATCTGCCCTGGGATCTGGCGGAGGCTCCTCTTGGCCACATCCTGCTTCTTCTGCTATTGCTTGTCTGTCCTGGCTTGTTTGGGAGGGCCGAGCCAGCTTTGGCCTTTCTTTGTTGTTGGGGCGCTCCAGGGGGTCCCCGCCTTCCCTTTGGGTGGTTCCTCCGAAGGTGGAAGGGGAAGCGGATGCTGCCTGCAGCCTGGGTGGCCCATCCTCCTCCAATGGTCTCCCCTTCCAGAACCCCCAGGAGCTCCCCGCTGCGCGTCCTCTGTGCGGCCTGCACACACAGCTCTGCCCTGTCAGCCGGCCCCGGGGTCACGTGGCCAAGGCGCCTGCCTCCTTGTCCTGCCCTCTGGCCAGCACAGCTGCTGCCAGGGTCCTCTCCATGCCGAGCCCCCAGCTGCTCTCCTGGGAGAGAATCCCACGTTTCTTTGCTTGAAAAGGGAGTGTGGTAACCTGGATAGAGCATTGGCCTTTTAGCTAGGAAGACCCGGTTCAAGGGCTGCCTCTGACACACTGGCTACGTGACCTTGGCAAGTCACTTAGCCTGTCGGTCCTCCAGCAGATCCTCTGAGCCCAGCATTTGCAGAGAAATGGCTTGGCCAAGACTCTCCTCCCTGGGAGTTCCCAGTGCCAGTGAAGTCCCAGATCCAGTCCCAGACTCCCACGCACAGTTCTTCCCCCACACTAGGTGCCTGCTCACGGCATGCTCCATGTATACTCTTAAACCCTCCCCTTCTGTCTTAGAATCAGAGTTGTGTATCGGGCTCCAGGGCCAGCAGTGGGGGTGAAGTGAAGTCACCCAGCTGGGAAGCGTCTGAGGCCAGACTGGAACCCAGGACCTCCCGTCTCTAGGCCCGGCTCTCCGTCTCGGTAGTTTTTTTCTGGATCTTTGTCCTTCTGGAGGAAAGGTGAGAGGCTGCCGGGGAGCGGCCGGCTGTGCCCCGGCTGGGTGTGTGCCCGGGTGCTGGGCAGTCCAGCTGTGCCAGCAGCGTCTTACTGTTTCCATCCCGCTCCTTCCGAGGAGGCTTTCCCAGGGCTCTATCTTTATTGATGGTTATTAAAGTCATGCCCCTACCTGGCAATCATCGGACTACAAAGCTGGAGCTGGGGAAGGTGCGTGGGAATGAGAGAGATACTGAGATCCCGCCCGGCCCGGCCCCAATCGCAGCCTGCGCCACCTCCATAAAGATCACGGCCAGATCTGAGGCCGGCCGGCGGCTCGGGCGGCCAGTGGGCAGATGGGCAGGCCAGAGAAGCCCAGGGCGGCCGCTCGGGGCGGGGGCGGGGAAGGGAAGGGGGCCGCCAAAGCAGGAGAGGCCAGCTGTGGGGAGGCCTTCCCAGCCAGGCACAGAGAGGCTGAGGTCAGGTAACATCAAGTGGGGGCATTGCAGGAGAAGGACGACACCTGTTCCTTTATGACACTGCCCAGGGCTGATAAACCGGGCCATAAAGGAGGAGAGATCACAGGGGCTCCTGGGCAACCAGCACCTTCTCCAGGGACTCTCCCAGCTGCGAAGTGCTTGGGTCTCCCTGGAGCGCGACGGGGACGCCCTGCTCCACAGTGGGGCCACACCAGCTCCCGCCCAACTCTGCTCTCCTCGTGGGAGTCACCAGTGCACCGGTGGGCCCTTCCTCAAGGGAGAGGGAATTTCTTCCTGCTCCACCATCCAGGACAGGGCTGTGGTTGGCCAATTCCATTGTGGAGTCACTCTGCATGGGGGCTCCCTCCATCCCGGATGGGAGTCTGGCAGAGAATGCTGTCTCGCCTGCGCCCTGCCTGCTGAGCCTTCCCTCATTTGTAGAATCATCAACTTTTAGAGTGGACAAGACCTCCTTTGCTGCGAGGATCAAATGAGATCATATCTGCACAGTACTTTGTATGGTGCTGGCACATAGTAGGAGCTTAATAAAAGAAATAATGAATAATAAAATAATAAATAATAAAAGCTTCCTCGTCCTCCCCTTCCTTCCCTCCTTCCTTCCTTCCTTCCTTCCTTCTTCCTTCCTTCCTTCCTTCTTCCTTCCTTCCTTCCTTCCTTCCTTCCTTCCTTCCTTCCTTCCTTCCTTCCTTCCACCTCCCTCCCTCCTTCTTTCCTTTCTTCCTCTCTCCTCCTCCCTCCTCCCTCCTCCCCTCCTTCCTTCCTTCCTTGCTTCCGGGTTCCCCACCTCCCTCCCTCGCTTCTTTCCTTCTTCTTCTCTCCTCCCCCTCCCTCCCTCCCCTCCCTCCCCTCCTTCCTTCCTTCCTTCCTTCCTTGCTTCCTTCCCCACCTCCCTCCCTCCTTCTTTCCTTTCTTCCTCTCTCCTCCCTCCCTCCTCCCTCCCCTCCTTCCTTCCTCCCTCCCTCCCCTCCCTCCCTCCCCTCCCTCCCTCCCCTCCTCCCTCCCCTCCTTCCTTCCTCCCTCCCTCCCTCCCCTCCTTCCTTCCTTCCTTCCTTCCTTCCTTCCTTCCTTCCTTCCTTCCTTCCTTCCTTCCTTCCTTCCTTCTTCCTTCCTTCCTTTCCCTCTTTTCCTTCCTTCCTTCTTCCTTCCTTCCTTCCTTCCTTCCTTCCTTCCTTCCTTCCTTCCTTCCTTCCTTCCTTCCTTCCTTCCTTCCTTCCTTCCTTCCTTCCCTTCTTCCTCCCTCCCTCCCTTCTTTCCTAAGGAACTCTCATCATAGTACCTCTAGACAAATCTCTTCATGGAGCTTGCACTCATCCCAAAAGGGGGAACTCAGCACCTCCAAGGTGGCCTGTGTCCCTCACAGAGATCTCTGATTACTAGAAAGTCTTTGCAGACCTCAGATGTTGCCCCGATTGCCCCTTTGTCCAGCTCCTTCCCTGCCCTGCCTGTGCTCCTGGCTGTGCCTCTAGATACAGGCAGAAGGAGGCTGATCCTCCCTTATGTGCCACCCCCCATGTTCAGACACTGGAATCCAGGCTCATCTCTGTGTGTCACCTGGCAGCGTTCTCCAGCCCAGCCTGGAGGCGTCCCTGTGGGTGCTCTCCTTTGGGTGTTCTCCATCTCACCCCTCAGGGGTGGTGCCCGAGCCCAGAAGGATTCCAGTTCTATTCACCAGGTGCTTGTTAGTGCAGGGACTCAGCATCCTTAGCCCCGGGGAGGCCCAGGTGAAGAGAAGCCAGGCTGTGGTGGATGGCTCTGGAGAGCAAACGGTTCCAAGGGCCTGGGCTCTGGGGCACAGCAGCAGAACAACGGGCCGATACAGGCTGGCTCCGGGGCCGTGAGCACAGTGACCAGCACAAGGTAGGGCCAATGTTCCCAAAGGCCAAGAGCGCAGGACTCAAAGGCCTCCCTCTGTGAACCAGGGAAAGGGGAGACAGAGAGATTCTGCCTGCCCACTGTTTTCCTGCTGCCTGCACCGGCCCTGAGGCAGT
Source organism: Monodelphis domestica (assembly GCF_027887165.1). Classification (NCBI taxonomy): domain Eukaryota; kingdom Metazoa; phylum Chordata; class Mammalia; order Didelphimorphia; family Didelphidae; genus Monodelphis; species Monodelphis domestica. The sequence continues at coordinate 3,821,477 of NC_077234.1, forward strand.
GGCCTGGGTCCAAATGACATCTATCTTCTGACTTGACTCGGGCCGATTCTCCAAGGGGCGGATCCTCAGTTTCTTCAGCTGTGAAATGGGGCTGATTAGAATGCTTGTAGTCTTCCAAAACCCTGGGATTGTGAGGAAGTGTCTTGTGAACCTTAGAGGAAGGGGAGGTCCTTTGATCTCAACAGCCCAGCTTTGCCCCCTCCTTTGAGATTTCTCCAGGAGTTATTGCCTTGGCAAGAAAAAAAAAAGCCTCGGTTGTTTTAACAACGGTTTTTTTCTCATGAACTGGATCATGCTTGATATTAAGGCTCCAGGTAACGCTTTACTCCTTATTTTGCTTATTCATAAGATTGTAGATTTAGAGTCTCTGAGAGAGTCATCAAATCCACTTCTCCCTCGTTTTCATTTGAGGAAACTGAGGCACAAGAGTTGAAATGACTTGTTCAGGGGTCAAAGGTCAGTAAGTGTCTGAAATAGGACTTGAACTCAAGCCCTTTGACTCTGTCCTGCCACCTAGGTTGCTTCATTTTACTATCCTACATGACAAAGCTGTGAAGTACACATGATATATTATTTTGCAGCTGGTACAGACCCCAGCCCCTCCCTTCCTGCTGCTCTCAGGGTGTCCTGAGTAGGACTTGGGAACGCTTTCCCCTCAGAAGTGCTCCCCCTGCTTCTGCCTCCCACTGGTCGACGCCAGCAGCTTTGTTGGGGGAGCGGCAGGGGCCCCAAAAGCCTCTCCCCAGCAGATCTCTGTAACTGGGGGAGGAGGCGGAGCTTCCCCATCCTCCATGTTTGCCTGCCATTCAGTGTGGCCTTCCATGACAATCCACTACTTGGGTTCCCTGCCTGGCCCAAGTTAAGGTTTAATCTTTGTGAATTCCCTTTAAAAGGGAGCCAAGGTCGGGGGTGGGGGGTGGGGGAGCTTCTCCCCATTGGCCACATGTTCTCAAATATTTCCAATTAATGATTAATCCCCCTTTGGGAACCCTTGTTTGATGTGGTGCGTGTTGGCTCCCCTGGAGAAGCTGATTCATTCAGAAGGCATTTGGGAGCCGAGTATTTACCTCTGGACAATAAACGAGCAGAGAGATAAAGTCCCACTGGGGTGCCACGGCTCTACGGGGCTGCAGATAACCCCAGAACTCTCCCCTGGGGAGAGCTCCCAAGTGGACAGAGATCGTGCAGGACAATGGAACTCAAGCCTAATAATTCTTCGGGGCTCCCCTCATGGGCCTGGAGGCTGCCAACAGGCAGGGGGCTAGAACAGCTTCTCCCTCTCTCCAGCCCCAACCTTGCCCACGTCCTCCTGGCCAGGGTCACCCAGCATGTTGGGGAGGAGATGGACCCCGTCCCAGGGGAGGGCCTTCGACGTCTAGGATCTTGCCACAGCATCGAGGGACAAGAGTAGCCAATTCATAGACTTTTGGACCATCTGCTGGAACCTCCTCATTCCCTAAGAAGGGAGAGCAAGTCTTGGAGGGCTAAAGAAAGAGCTGACGATGGGCCGTGCCCCAGAGTGTAGATGCCCAGCCAGATAGCCGGCCTTGCATCTCCTTGGCTGATCTCTTGGGGTTTGCCAAGTAATGATGATGCTAATGATGATTGCTGAGATGGTGCTTCTTTAAGATTCTCATTGGATCCTCACAAGCTTGAAGGTAAATGCTATGATTTCTACTCCACAGATGAGAAAACTGAGCAAGACAGAGGTGAAATGGCCTTCCCAGGCCCCACAGCTAGGAAGTGTTTAAGGCAGATTCTTTTCTTTCTTGAAAATTTTTATTTAATTAATTAATTTAGAATATTTTTCCATGGTTACATGATTCATGTTCTTTCCCCCTCTTCCCACCCCCTCTCATAAATGACACACAATTCCACTGGATTTTAGATGTGCCATTGACTAAGACCTATTTCCATATTATTGATATTTGCACGATCTATGTCCCCAATCATATCCCCATTGACCCATGTGATCAAGCAGCTGTTTTCCTTCTGTTTCTGCTCCCACAGTTCTTCCTCTGGATGTGGAGAGCTTCTTTCTCACAAGTCCTTCTGGATTGTCCTGGGTCAGTGCATTGCTACTAGTTGAGAAGTCAGTTACATTCAATTGTGCTACAATGTATCCGTCTCTGTGTACAATGTTCTCCTGGTTCTGCTCCTTTCACTCTGCAACACTTCCTGGAGGTCGTCCCAGTTCACATGGAATCCCTCCAGCTCATTATCCTTTTAGCACAATAATATTCCATCCCCAACAGATACCACAATGTGTTCAGTCATTCCACAATCAAAGGGCATCCCCTCATTTTCCAATTTTTGGCCACCACAAAAAGCGCAGCTGTGAATATTCCTGTAGGTGTCTTTTTCTTTATTATCTCTTTGGGGTACAAACCCAGAAGTGCTATGGCTGGATCAAAGGGCAGACAGTCTTTTAGTGCCCTTTGGGCATAGTTTTAAGCAGGATTCTGAAGACCTAAGGTCTTTCTCCCATTTCCTGTACAACCTGGTTGCTCTCCAAAAACTGGAGATGAGTTTAGAATTCTAGAGTCTGGGTGCAGCTTGGTGGCTCAGTGGATTGAGAGCCAAGTCTAGAGATGGGAGATTCCAGATCAAATCTGGCCTCAAACACTTCCTAGCTGTGTGACCCTGGGCAAGCCATTTAACTCCCCTTGCCTAGCCCTTACTGTTCTTCTGCTTTGGAATCAACAATACACAGTATATTGACTCTAAGATGGAAAGGAGGGTGAAAGAGAGAGACAGAGAGAGAGAGAGACAGAGACAGAGAGACAGAGACAGAGAGACAGAGAGAGGGAGAAAGGGAGAGAGAGAGAGAGACAGAGACAGAGAGAGCAAGCAAGCAAGCATGCAAGCAAGCAGCAAGCAAGCAAGCAAGCAAGCAAGCAAGAAAGAAAGAAAGAAAGAAAGAAAGAAAGAAAGAAAGAAGAAAGAAAGAAAGAAAGAAAGAAAGAAAGAAGAAAGAAGGAAGGGAAAGGAAGGAAGGAAGAAGGAAGGAAGGAAGGAAGGAAGGAAGGAAGGAAGGAAGGAAGGAAGGAAGAAGGAAGGAAGGAAGGAAGGAAGGAAGGAAGGAAGGAAGGAAGGAAGGAAGGAAGGAAGGAAGGAAGGAAGGAGGGAGGGAGAGGAAGGAAGGAAGGAAGGAAGGAAGGAAGGAAGGAAGGAAGGAAGGGAAGGAAGGAAGGAAGGAAGGAAGGAAGGAAGGAAGGAAGGAAGGAAGGAAGGAAGGAAGGAAGGAAGGAAGGAGGGAAGGAAGGAGGGAAGGAAGGAGGGAAGGAAGGGAATACTAGGCATCTGGGAGTTCATTTGCTTCTTCATTTCATTGATGGAGAATTCAGCCCCAGGGAGGGGAAGGGACTTGTGGAAGGTGATAGACCTTTAGTGGTTAGAACTTGTCTCCTAATTCCCAGTTTGGGGTTCTTTCCCGGAGCTCATGTGCTTTACAGAAAATCAGCCACCTTGGTCTCCCTAGTGTGCCTTCAGCATGCCAAGAGAGTAACTGGCAAGGTTAGGGGCCAGTCTGGGCTCTGGTTACAGAGGCACATGGAGCCTTGGACTGGACTTCCTCAGCCCCAAGCTTGACTCTGGGCCTGCCAGGCCTGGAACCCCCTCTTCCCCTTCTCCAGCTTCTACTGAGAGCCAGGGTGCTGCTGATGGAGAATCTGTAGCTCTACATGCTCCTGAGGGCACTGAGAGCCTCCTCCTAAGAAAATGGATTCCTGGAGGAGCCTTGAACCTGCTCTTCTACGTGCCCGTTTTTTCTCTCAAAGAAAACCGAACAGAAACCTCTGAAGAAAATATAGCCGATGCTTGGCATCAAGCGTTCTCTCTAAGGCAGAGAGAGTTCTGGGAAGAGCAGACCCAGGCTGGAGCCCATCACAGCGGCCTCCTCTGTGAAGGACTGCAGAAGGTCCTCCTCGAGCCATTGACCCTGAGGGTAGGACGCCAAGGTCCTGGAGGTAGTAAGGCAACCAATTCCCCTGGAGTCACTCGTGCCACGGATGGCTGGGTTGACGTGTCTGTAAGGTCTGTGGTACAAACATGGATGACTTTGGATGGGCCGGGGCTCTTGACAGGCAGACCACAACTTCTCACCCAGCTTAGGGGAGCTGCTGCTTCCTAGAAAAGAGTGAAGAGAAGGGGGAGGGAGGAGAGAAGAGCAGAACTCTTCTTTGGCGGCCTCATCTTCAAGGGCCCAAATATGGCCTCGAGCTGGATGATGCCCAAATGCACGCAGCCAGCCTTGATCTCTTTCCTGAGCCGTTGGGTCAGCCTGGCAGGCTCCTGGGCACCTGGAGCTCAGTGTCCTGAGCATACGCGTTCCCTGCCTAGGACAGTCCAAACTCTCCGGTTCCTGCTTAGGTGCTAGCCTCCTGTCAGACACCCAGCTGGGTCCAAGCCAGAGGTCCTCCTTGCCTCTCTTCTCCCTCACCCTCCCTCCACAAGTCCCTGCTGCTCTGCCTCCAGAGCACCTTTTGCATTGTGCCTGGGTGCTTACGAAGGGCCTATTACCATGACTCACTGGCTGCCCCCTCCTTTCCGCTCACACAGCCTCCCAGTGCTAGCACTTCTGACCTTCTTCTGCTATTTGCAGAGTCTGTGTTTTGCCCTTGTAGACTTTGTGTGTCCACATGGGTTGGCCTAGATGTGGCTCACAGGGAGGGGTGACTAGATCTCTCTGGAGTCTACTCTGCCCATCCCCCTGCAAGGGAGACTGACTCCTTCCAGGAGGGGAGTGAGACATTGGGGACATTCTGCTCTCCTCAGAAAGGGGCCGCCCAACTAGACTTATTGTCTAACCACCCCCCTGCCCATCCCCCAGTATTGTTAGTCTGGGGGAAATTATTTGTTTAGGTCACCATCTTTTGCACAGAAAAGGAACCCCAAGCTATATGTCTAAAGGCAGGCCTTTATTTATTATTATTATTAATATTTATTATTTCTGCCAGATACCATTCATTTAAAGACCATTAACACAGTGAATG
>NC_077234.1:4018888-4043888 GCF_027887165.1 Monodelphis domestica
ACTCGGAGCCGGGCATGCAGTAGGTGCTCACTAAGGGTTCCCCGATTGCCTCTGCTGTGTCCGCACCACGTTGGGCAGGGGGCCGAGATGAGCCGGCTCGTCCCCAACCTCCACCCTCAGATCTCACCCGTGTGATCGCGGCAGAGCCCCGGGCCGGACGGGCTCCCGGAGAAGCCAGAACACCTGGCTCGGCCCCTCCCAGCCCAGCCGCCTCAGTCCACTGCGGGTGACCGTCAGCGCTTCGCTGTGGGGGCCTTCGGGGTTGCGCTAAAAAAAAAGGTCGCCTTCCCTCCAGCGTGGTCTGGGGGCTGAGCCCTTCTGCTGCCCTGGTGACGTCGGACACGGCCACACGGGCCCCCTGCGGCCCCCCAGCCCCCGGCCCCCCCTGGCTCCCTCCAGCTCCGGGCTCAGCTCCTTTGGCCCTGTGCCGGCCAGGGAATACGCCAGGAGGCACCCCATCGGGAGGCTTGTGAGGGAGGAGAAGCCCCATAATCTCAGGCACCCGGAAGCCGGCGGGCCCTTGCCTGTGGCCGGCCGCCAGACCCAGCCAGCGCGCCTGGATCACAGGCCAGGCCGGTGGCCACCCAGCCTCTCTGCAGGCCCCTGCTGGGCAGCCCCGCTCCTTGGGGAGCCTCTGCCTCTCTTTTGTTTTTCTGGGATCCAGCTGCAACCTGCCTCTCCCAAGGTGCCCCCCTTCCCCACGCCGGCCCAGGGGCGGGAGGCCGAGTGTGAGGAAGCCCCAGGCCTGCGGCTAGGGGCGAGGAGGCTCACTTCCTCCCCAGAGGGGAGGCTGCAGTTCAGTCCGAGGAAGGCTTTTCCATCTGGGCTTCTCTTGGCAGCCTGGAGAAGTGGGAGGGCCTCAAGGACCCTCCAAGCCAAGCCTGCGGGTTTTGTTTCCTGACAATGGCGCCCAGCCAACCCAGCCCTCCTCCCCAGTGGGGACCAGAGCTGCCTGGGAGGCTGGCTCGCCTGGAGGACAGCTTGCTGAATAGCTGTCAGGAGCTCCTTGGGTTAGCTGGCCCACCCTTCACATTCCTCAGGAGGGAGGCTACCTAGGATCCAGGGCTGACCTAATCCCCCGGCCGGCCGGCCTCAGGAAGCTCCACCCACACACACACACAGAGCCTACCACCCACATGCACACCACACACACCACACACATACCACATGCACACCACATCTCCCTCCCTCTCCCGCTCTCTCTCTCTCTCTCTCTCTCTCTCTCTCTCTCTCTCTCTCTGTCTCTCTCTCTCTCTGTCTCCCTCTCTCCCTCTCTCTGTCTCTGTCTCTCTGTCTCTCTCTGTCTCTCTCTCTGTCTCTGTCTCTCTCCATCTCTCTCTCATCCTCTCTGTCTCTCTCCGTCTCTCTCTCTGTCTCTCTCCATCTCTCTCTCCCTCTCTCTGTCTCTCTCTCTGTCTCTCTCTCTCTCTGTCTCTCTCTCTCCCTCTCTCTCTCTCCTTCTCTCTCTCTCTCTCCGCTCTCTCTCTCCCCCTCTCTCTCTCTCTCTCTGTCTCTCTCTCTCTCTCTGTCTCTGTCTCTCTCCTTTCTCTCTGTCTCTCTCTCTCCCTCTCTCTCTCTCCTTCTCTCTCTCTCTCTCCGTCTCTCTCTCCCCCTCTCTCTCTCTCTCTCTCTCTGTCTCTCTCTCTCTCTCTGTCTCTGTCTCTCTCTCTCTCTCTGTCTCTCTCTCTCTCTGTCTCTGTCTCTGTCTCTGTCTCTGTCTCTCTCTCTGTCTCTGTCTCTCTCCATCTCTCTCTCTCCTCTCTGTCTCTCTCCGTCTCTCTCTCTGTCTCCTCTCCATCTCTCTCTCTCCCTCTCTCTGTCTCTCTCTCTGTCTCTCTCTCTCTCTCTGTCTCTCTTTCTCCCTCTCTCTCTCTCCTTCTCTCTCTCTCTCTCCGTCTCTCTCTCCCCCCCCTCTCTCTCTCTCTCTGGATCTCTCTCTCTCTGTTCTCTGTCTCTCTCTCTTTCTCTCTGTCTCTCTCTCTCCCTCTCTCTCTCTCCTTCTCTCTCCTCTCTCTCTCTCCGTCTCTCTCTCCCCCTCTTTCTCTCTCTCTCTGTCTCTCTCTCTCTCTCTCTCTCTGTCTCTCTCTCTGTCTCTGTCTCTGTCTCTCTCTCTGTCTCTGTCTCTGTCTCTGTCTCTCTCTCTGTCTCTGTCTCTCTCTCTCTCTCTGTCCTCTCTCTGTCTCTGTCTCTCTCTCTCTCTCTTCTCCTCTCTCTCTCTCTACTCTCTCTCTCTCTCTCTCTCCTCTGTCTCTCTCTCTCTCTCTCTCTCTCTCACACACACACACACACACATGCATCTCCGGGCTCCCCTCCTCCAGGCGGCCAGGACTGTTTTCCAAAAGGTCAATTAGTGAGGATTTTCAGGACCTCGCTGTGTCTGGTACTCTGGCATTTTTCACATTCTCTGCCTCCCCTGACTCAGGGAAGCTTCTGGGGGTCTGTTTATTCTTCCAAAGTTGTGAGGAAGAAAAAAAGGGAAAGAAGAAGGAAGAGAAAGAAAGAAAGAAAGAAAGAAAGAAAGAAAGAAAGAAAGAAAGAAAGAAAGAAAGAAAGAAAGAAAGAAAGAAAGAAAGAAAGAAAGAAAGAAAGAAAGAAAGAAAGAAAGAAAGAAAGAAAGGAAGGAAGGAAGGAAGGAAGGAAGGAAGGAAGGAAGGAAGGAAGGAAGGAAGGAAGGAAGGAAGGAAGAAGAAAGAAAGAAAGAAAGAAAGAAAGAAAGAAAGAAAGAAAGAAAGAAAGAAGAAGAAAGAAGAAAGAAAGAAGAAGAAAGAAAGAAAGAAAGAAAGAAAGAAAGAAGAAAGAAAGAAAGAAAGAAAGGAGGGAGGGAGAGAGGGAGGGAGGGAAGGAAGGAAGGAAAGGAGGGAAGGGAAGAGGAGGAAAGCAAGAAAGGAAGGGAGGGAGGGAGGAAAGAAGGAAGGAAGAAAATGAAGAGGTCAAGCCCAGTGTCTCTGGACGTGATCTCCTTTACACGATTGAGAGCAGGAAGAAACCTCCAAGGCTATCAAGCCCAGATGAAGAAACAAAGGCACAGGGGAGTCCAGTGGTTTCCTCAGCACCGCAGCCATGAAGAACCTGAGGCAGGACTTGAACTGGGGTCTTCTAGGTGCCCAGGCCAGATCCTATTCCTTCTCTCCTCTGCTTTAATCCTTATGACTGAAATTGGCCTTTGAAGGGGCCCTAGCTCCCCTTGCCCTTAGGCAGAGGCTTTTCAGCCCTTGCCAACCATAACGCATTCTGTGAATGGGAGCTATGATGAGGATTGCCAAAGAAGGTGCCCTAACCCAAGGTGCCCCTGCCCCCCAAAGTAGCTCAGGGTCAAGATCCCCCGTGGGCCTTCTCTCGGCCATGATGGCTGCAGCTTAGACGTCCATTTTGTGTCGGTATCTGGGTGGCGTCCCCAAGAAAGCCAGGCCATCTTAACCTCCCAGTGGGTTATCCCAGCCCCAGCTGGAGACACAGAAGCAGGCTGGCCAACAGAGGGCTGTGGAGCTCGCCTCCCAGCTCCAGGCCCTCTGGCCATGGGGAACACATGACCCAGCTGCTCCTGGGCTGCCCAGGCCATACCGAGCAGACCCAGCATCCTCTCCTCCTCCACTTCCACTAGGCTAGCAACATGGAGTCCAAGTGGGACACAGACATTTTCCATCTCTGGCCCTTTGCAAAGTGCTTCTCCTGGGCTAGGAAGGGACCATCTGCCTGAGCAGCTTCTTCCCAAGGGCTCTGGTCCTTCTGAGAGGCAAGGGCGCCCTCTCCTGGCCATGGAGCTTGGTTTGGCCTGAGGAGAAGGGTGGAGGGATGGTGGGGCAGGGTGCAGAGCAGAGCAGGATCTGACAGCAAAGGGGATTCCTGGATTTGTGGGCCTAGGCTAGCATCCCCAAGTGGAGGGGCATAAGAGTGTGTGTCTGTGAGGACTCACACATGAGCTGGAAAGGAGGGGCGCATCCCCATCAATATTCATCTGCGTTGGCCCATGAACTTTGAAGGGACTTCTACAATGGGCAACCACCTTCTGTCCCCATCTTGGGAGAGGCTCTATTATCTCCAGTTTACAGATGAGCAAACAGGCCCAGAAGAGCTAAGTAAACTGGGCTCTTCTAGAGGCTTAAAATGTGCTCTCTTTCATCAAATGCATGGGCCCATCCATCATCTGTTTGGAGCTAGAAGGAGCCTTTGACATCCTCTTCCCTGAATACAAAGCGTGGTTTGGTGGAAAGACCACTCTGATGTGGGCCTGTCTTTTCCCCCACTCGCTGAGTGACCTGACAAGGCTTTCCTCCTCCCCAGGCCTCCCTTCCCCCATTTCTAAAGCCAGAGCAGATGAGGTCTAAGGTCCCCTCCAACTCTGCTGTGCTCTGATTTGGGGGACACATTTCAGGACCCCGCCCCCGGCCATGTTTACAGAGCCCCACAGCAGCTGTGCCAGGGGTGAACCTCTCAACAGGTTTACTTCTTGCCCTTTCTTCTCCCCAAGGCCCTGAGGTCACCTGCTGCCAAGCCTCAAGTAGGCTCCTGGGCCTGGCTCCCCATCCTTGGGCCAAGATGATGCAAAAAGGTTCTTTCTGAAGGCGGAAGACCCGGGTTTATGTCTTCAGTGACTGACTGCTTTGTTTCCTTTTCTGGCACTTAAGGAGATTAAGCTCCCTGACTCACAAGAGCCCTTCCAGGGCCAATATTCCATTATTTTTTTCTCTTTCTACGAGGAGAACGTCCCTGGTGGAAGGGCTTCTGCGTCTATCCAGAATCATCCCCTGCTCCCCGGACCACGGGGAGCGTGGAAGTGCCGATGCCATTCCTGCTCAAGCTGCCACTCTTACTGAGGCAGCAGGTACAAAAGGGGGAGTTCCTCACCAGGAATCCTGGGCCTCGGATTAAATCTTGTCACCATCTGTATGACCTTTAGCAAACACCCACCTCCGGGCTTCAGGCTCATCCCCTGCAAAAGGAGGACGTTGGCCTAATTGGCCTCTATGGGCCCCGCTAGCACTAACTCAGTGACCCAATGACCATCGATTGGTCCAATCGGGGCATCTGACGGGATGTTAACGCTTGAAGGCAACCTCTGATTCCATCTAGTCTGAGGGCCTAAAACCAAACCTGAGGGTCCAAGAGGGGCAGAAGACACTTGCCCAGTAGAATGCAAGAGATGAGAGGGGAAACCAAGCTGGGAATTGTGGGCCGCCACCTCTCTCTCCATGTTCTTTCCACCAGAGGCAGGGGCAACATCCCATGCAAAGTGCAGGCCACAGAGATGCCCGTCATGTGTGAGGTTGGACCTTCCAATGTGGGAAGGAAGCCTGACAGTTTCCTATCAAGCCTGGGGCCTGAGGAGATGGATTGGTGGACAGACTGCTGAGTGCCTGGTAAGGGCCAGAGTCGAGGCCAGAGCTCTTGGGGACAGGGAGGCAGAGCTCACTCCAGGGCTGTCGAGAGAAAGGCCAAGGAAGCTGCAGACACGTAGGGGAGCCTCCTTCTCAATGCACCCAATTTCCTGGCTGCCTCTAGGGACTCTGGGGAGAGGAATCCTCTTCTGGAAGGTTGGCCTTTGGATCTTGGGCGAGCTGAAATCCTGTCTATTGCAGCTGAAGAGCTCATTCGCTCGATATTTGTGGGTGTTTTCTCATCTGTAGGGCGTCTCCAGCTCTGAGAATTGGGCTCATTCACTATTTGCTATTTGTGATGGTTTTGTGTAATCGGCATTTGTTGGGCAGGAGCTTGAGTGCCAAGTGTTAGCCGGGGACTCCCGGGCCCTTCTGAACACTAACCGTCATGGCCTGAGACCAGGGGTCTTTGAGGGGTCAAAGAAACAGGGCAGAATTCAGCCCTGCAGCCTTCTGGGAGCTGTTGGGGGAGAGAGTGGGGCCTTCAGCTGGGAAGGGCCAATGGGCACTTGGCGGTATGCCCTCCCTCAGGCGTGGATTATCTTTCATTTAGGCCAGCTTGTCTTGAACCTAGGTCTCCCCCATCAGCAGGAGAGCCCCTTGAGGGAGGAGAGGAAGGCCCTGCTCTTCTTTGTATGCCAGCTTTTAGCACAGAGCCTGGCACCTCAGAAGCACTGCATGAGGAATGTTCTTTTACTGCCTGACTGTTAGGAGCCGGAAGCTCTGGCAGGAAACCAGGGCCATGCGTGGAAATGGGGCACCTTTTTCTAGGAGTTTGGCTGAAAGGAAGAGGGAAGACTTGGGACAAGGCGGTGTTGAGAGGGCCAAGGTAGGGCAAGATCTCTCCTGGGCTCGCCCTCCTCTCTCTCCACCATTTCCTATTGACTCAATTAGGATCTCTGCGGATGACTCCCAGATCTACGCCGTCACCCCTCCCTCACCTATTGGCCCAGCACAGCTGCGTGTCTCCCTGCCATCTCAGATCAACATATCCAAGTAGAACTCATTGTTTTCTTCTCCTCAACCCACCTGACGCCAAATTCGTTTTTCTTTGGTGCGCATCACCATCTCTCAGCAGCCCCCCATGTCTAACTATTGACCAGCTGTGTCGCCGTGTCTCGGCGTGTGGGACACGGATTCCCTTCTCTCCACTCAGCCTCTGCTCTAAGGAGGGCTGCCATTGAGCCTTTCCCAGCTCTGCATCTCCGTCGCTGCTCCACTCCTCAATCCACTGCAGTTGGTGTTGTTGTCCAGTCATTTCAGTCACGCCCGGCGTGTCCTGCCTCCGCTCAGGGATTTCTTGGCAAAGATAACTCTGCGGTTTGCCACTTCCTTCTTCCACTGGCTGCACAGATGAGGAAAGGGAGGCAGATGTGGCCAAGGGCCTTGCCTGGAATCACACAGTTGGGCGGTATCTAAGGCCATATTGAGCGCAGGCTGCCCTGGCTCCAGGCTGATGCGCTGGGCCTCCCCAGTGGCTCCTTCTTGTCCTTTGGATTAAGCAGAAACTCTTCCGTTTGCTTTTCCAGAGCTTCGCGGCCTGACTTAGGGGGTTTGGGGCACGTCCCCAGATGGCCCAAGGTGGAGGCGCCCCACAGGCGTGTTGGGGCTGCCTCCGAGAGGACTCCTGGTGCCCCACCATGCGGTGGGAGCAGCTTCTGTCCGCAGGCTGCCTTGCAGAACATGTCGAGTGGCTAAAACTCTCGGGCTGGGATGGCCTCGTTGCCTCTTCCAGACGGCACGGGGGACTGTTGTGAACATCACTGCCAATGGGGGAGAAGCACGGCCTTGTCCATCTCGGGAAACGTGCTTTTGTGGGCGTCAGAACCGCCCAGCCCACGTGACTCCGTGTGGAGTCCCAGCCTCCCTCCAAAGGTTCCAGGGATCACTCCTGGCCGCCCCCACAGTCCACTAGTGGAAAGAAGGTTCTGCCTCGCCCTTTGGGCCTTGTAACAGTTAAAATTTAGGAATATGGGGAGACTGAGGCAGGTAGAAATTAGTTTCTCTCTGCATGGAGTATTATATTTTATGAGATTTATTAAAGATTAAGGATGAAAGAAAATACAGGATAAGAAAAAACACGTGTTTAGGCCAGAGGCCTAGACCTCACCTACATTATGGAAAGAGCCGCATCTGCTCCAAAACGGAAGTCCAAAAAAAGAGCCCCAAAAACCTTTGCCACTAACTTAAATCCTTCCTTGATCTCAGCCCACCTCAGAATTCCTGTGAGATTACAAAGCATTTTGGGGAAGTGGAGCAAAGGCTTGTGGGGATTGCAGTCCTGTATTCGAGTCTATTTTTTACAATCCCCCGTTTGATCATTTTCAAAAAAATTAATTTTTTTCCAAAGGATCATGAAAACATAATCAATTTAAAGATTACAATAATTTGATGATAAGAGAAGAAAACAAACAAACCCAATAATTGCTGAACACATTGACAAAAAGCCCGTTAGGGGGCAGTCAGTCCCCTTTGGCATGAAAGTACAGATACAAATAAATGTTCAATCAACCACACCCAAAGTTCAATTTTGTGCAACTTGTGGTCTGGAGGCTTCTTCATGGTGGCTTCTCCAACAGTTCAGTTCTGGATTCAGAGAGGTAGCATCTTCTTTACCTAAAATTCTTCTCAAAAGGAATTAAAACTTTGCAATTTAAATAATGATATTTTTTACATTCCCCCGTTAAGAGGGTGGGTGACACATACAGGATCACTTAGGGATGCACGGCTGAGGTATATGAATCAATTGGTAAGAGAAATTAAAAAGACATCAGAAAAATCCAAAGAAAAAAGAAAAAATTCTGGATGAAAATATAGACTATCAAAGTCTTATGTGTAAAAATTCCAAGTAAAAGAAAAATAATCTATAACAGGTCCTTGAATCAGGGCCCAATTAAAATGATCTAGCAATGATGCATTTACCCAGTCAGTAGCCAGGACTACAGAAAGGTACCACACTATGAGAGGCAGAAAAGAAAGGGACCACATTATAGGAGCCAAGGTTTCGGGGATACTCGTCTGTGAGTATCTTCAGAGTGAGTGTGGACACAAGGAAAGCCTATGTCTTAACACATGTTAAACACAGTAACCTCGAGTCTTCACACTAGGTTCAAGACCTTTGTATTGGCCTAGAAGTGCATCGTTTTTATAGTCACAAGCCTTTTAGGGCTATGCATTAGTAAATGTATTTCAAACTTGTAGCACTGAAAAGTCAAAAAGTTAAAGAAAATCTTAATGCTGGTGACATGTGCTTCAAATATAAAAAGGAGAGAAAAATAATAAAAAAAACTGAAAAAGTATATTGCACATGCAAGAAAAATATAATAAAAGAGCTTTAAAAATTCAAAAATATAGCTTATAATCCTTGACACTCTGTGTCAGCTAAGAAAATATAGAATGCAAGGCTTTCTCACCAAAAATGAGATCCATTTCCTGTTCCTATCTGGCCATGATCCTGTGAGTAGAAGGCAAATGAATTGAACAAGGTTAACAATTTTTCATCTTTAAAATACAGTAGTACAAATATGTAGTCATCAAAATCCCCCAAATTCTCAATAGCCCAATCAATTACAATAGCAAACAAACACACTTTCATATTTCACATAAGTTGCTGTATGGCATTTTTAAAGCCTATGAATTGATGGACATTTGTCACAAGTTTTACAAACGTTGCAATCTTTCAACTTTGGTATTTAAACATATTTTTTAAAACAAAGTAAAACTCATCTTGGGTTAAGAACATAATCAAGAAATCTAGATATCATTCTGGTAGAAGTAAAATAGCGAGCTGAAGAGCATAGATAAAGGGGTGCTCCTTTTGGAGGCTTTTAGGGGTACAAATGCCCTGAGATTAACTGCCCAACTTCCATTCACATGTGGGAAGGTTGGGGGTTATAAAATGTAATTCACTTCAGCTACTAGAATGGGCCTTACCTCGTGGTCGCCAACTGTTGTAGTGAAAATTTTCACCTTTGAAGATTGTTGTAATATTGAATAATGGCTGCCAAGGAATTGACTTATGAAATTCCTAAAATGAAACACTCAAGTTTATGGTGGTTTAATCACAGTGGGAGTAAGAGAAGGGAGAGGGAGAGAAGGAGAAAGGAGAAAAGGGAAAGGGGCTACTCAACCTCTGACCAAGGCAGAGGGAGATTAGGCCCAAAGGGCCAGGTAGAAAAGAATCAGTCCTTGACTCACGTGACTGATCTGAAGGGAAGCTGTCTGCGGGCCTCCTCTCTGCTCAAGCTTCTAACACGAACTGCCCTCTCGCCCTCTCTACAGGAAGTCAGCAAATTCCAGAGGTTGTTCCCTACCTCACTTCCTGTGCCTCACATGTGCCAATGGTGGCTCTAGCTTGGCTTAGGACAGCCCAGGTGGGCAGTTAGTCATCTCTGATTTGTCATTTGCTAGCACATGCCCGTGTAGTGGGTGTGCACATTCTTGGGTGCTAGACCAAGCAAGATGGAGACTTTTAAAATTCACAGCCTCCAGAAAGAGACTTGGGGCTCTGTCTGTTTCGTCTGCCCTTTTCCTCTAGGTGCGAGTGGTGGAGTCTCTGTATCCAGAAGGTTAAGCCGCGAGCACCTTGGAGCCAGGACCCCAGGCTAGCATGTGCTCGTCAGGCCCAGAGAATCGGGATTTGAACACAAGACTTTGGACTTGAGACTTTGTTAAGAAGACTGAGGTATTGGATTTTGCTATTCCTTTGAAGTTAATAACTAATCATAATGGCTTGCCTTCATGCAGTGCTTTTAAGGGCTGCCAAGAGCTGTCAATATACTCACATTTGGTCTTCTGGGAGACAGAAGCCATTATTCGCCTCATTTTGCAGATGAAGAAACGGAGGGTGATGGAGTTCAGGTGACTTGTCTAGGGTCACACAGCTTGTGCCAGGAGGAGGATTTGCAGGCCCTACAGACCTCCCGAGTTCCCCAATTGGAGAATCCGTCTCGTTTTGCACCTTAAAATGGGACTTCTTTAAGGGGTCACCCCAGACCTGGAGGCAAACAACGTGGCCTCGTTTTTAACATTCCTTTGTCAGAGAGAACCTTCCTCGTCAAGCCGACAAGCCGCTTGTCTTCTCCGGCGCTCGACGGCTTCCAAAGCTTTGCACAAGTCTTACTCCACTGAATGCTCGCCGCAGCCCTCGGAGGGAGACGCTATTCCCTCCATTTGGCAAATGAGGAAACTGAGGCAGACCCAAGGTCAGCAGCTCGCGCAGGGTGCCTCGGCCAGGGAGTACGGGTGTGCGAGGGGCTCACCGCCGCGGGGAGGGTCAGCGGATGGGCTAAGCCAGGTGGAGAGGGACCGACGGGCCTCACACCCATCAGAGGGTGCCCTGGCAGCAGGGGCAAAGGCAGCGGAAGCGGGCACGGGGGAGTGCCGAGAGCGGGGTCTGCCCTGGAGAAGCCGCGGAGCTCGCCCCCCTCCCGGCCGCCCCGCCATCTTGACGCTGGCCTTGGATGGCTCTGGGCGCCTCTGCCTCACCCCCCTTTCAGTCTCCATCCGAGCGGGGGCCGCAGGGAGCCCGGCCGGGTAGGCACCTCCCAGCTCCATTTTCATGTGGTGCAGGCGGGGCGGGCGCCTCTGCTCTGGAGGGCTGCGCCCCATTTGGACCTGCCTCAGCCAGTCCCGGGCGCAGACCCAGGCGGCGAGCCTGCAGCCTGAGCGATCTCCAGAACGAGTGTGCCCGGAGGCCGTCCCTGGGCAGGTTGGCGAGCGCCCCCCTGAGCTCCAGCAGCAGAGAAGGATGCGGCCGACGTGGGACGTCTCCTCTTCCAGCCCTTGCCCAGCACTGGAGTTGGGAGCCTGCGCTGGACACGGATCCGCCATGCTTTAGCAGAGTGCCGGGCGCATCCTGTAAACAGCAGCACCGAGATCGTGGCTCATCCCTTGGCCACCTAATGCTCTCTACGCTCTGTATGTCCTGAGGAAAGTGGGTCGTCGCCTTCTCAGGATGCCTCGGACCAACTTCTAACTGGCCCACCTTCGTAAATATCTCTCTAAAACCTACTGAAGGGGGCAGCTGGGTAGCTCAGGGGATGGAGAGCCAGGCCTAGAGACGGGAGGTCCTGGGTTCAAACCTGGTCTCAGACACTTCCTGGCTGGGTGACCCTGGGCAAGTCACTCAATTGCCATTGCCTAGCCCTGACTGCTCTTCTGCCTTGGAGCCAATGCACAGTAAGGTAAGGGTTTAAAAAGAAATAAAGCCTACGGAAGGCTGCCTGACTACTGCATCCTGGACTGATTGTCCTGGAGGAAGCACACCGATGGGGGCTCACAATGTTAGTCACAACTTCTTTGGGAGATGCAGCCTCGCTCCTGGACCTGAGATTCAAGTGTTAGAGATGGAATAACGGACGAAGGCAGTCTTTGTCCCTCTCCAGCATGACCGAATGGAGAGACGAGAGGAGTCCGAATCAGGGATATTGAGGATCGCAGGCAAGAGCGCGCTGGGACAGCCCTGGGGCATCACGGGGTCCAGCCCAGCTTGGAGACGGGAAACAGCGCGCTGGGGTCTCTCAAGCAACAACGGCAGCATCTCATGAGACGAGATGAAGCTGGACTCGGATGAAGGGGACGGCACGAAAGCAGGAGGAAAATGCGTCTGGGGAGCAGCTGAGAAAGGGGGTGCGCGCCTGGGCTGCCCTGGGGCCCACCGCCCTGTGTCCTGCTCAGACGTCATTTGCAGAGCTGTGCCACGCCTGGGGGCCAATTGGCACCAACTTACTGTTGTTAATGAATAATAAAGTGAATTATCGACCAATCAATACGTTCCTGATTACTAATTAATTCCAATTCCTCAGTTATTCAGTTATTGGGATCGGTTAGAATGAGGCGTTTCCTGCTAGACTCCAAAGGTCAAGGTGAGGACCAGTGCATGGGAAGGGGGGGGCAGGAAGGCAGGATTCTACCTAATGAAAGGAAACATCTCCCAATCAGGAGGGCTGTCCCAGTGTGGAAAGGGCCTCCCCCTTCCTGGAGAGCTCCACGAGAGGCCAGCTGCTCACTTGTTCAAGAAGTGGTCGGAGAGAGAAGAGAGCCAGCCAGTCCTTCCCAGCGCAGAGATCTTTGACCCCGCAGAGCAGAAATGTGGAGAATCTCACAGCCTGGATTTGAACCCAGACCCTGTGACATGAGATTTGGTCTTCCCACTATTTCCCACCGGAATCCAACGCCCTCTATTCAGTGTGATGCCTCCTGGGCCTCCTGTACTTTGAGTTGCAAAGCGTCGGCACTATGACAGGCACAGTAAAGGCCTCCAGCACCCAAAGGAGCAGGCCGTGGAGCTCGCGGTCAGGGAGGGCTGGCCTGTGGGTGCTCCTGGAAAGCGAGCCCGTCTTTCCCTGGAGACGGAGGAGCGCCCGTCGCCCGGGGCCCAGGGAAGTCGCTCACCCAGTGGTCGCCGGGCAGCAGGCAGTGGGTGCTGCAGCATCCATCCGAGGAGGAAGTGGGGTGGCGTGCAGAGCCCCTCAGTGAGTGCCTGAAGGGCCTCCTTTAGCACTGCTGTGCGTGCCAGACACGGAAGTGCTCCCACACGGAGCTTCTGGGGTCAGGAATGGCAAAGGTAGACGGTCGGCCATTAATGAGCGGTGAAAGTAGTGCTGGCTGTGCCCTCCCGAGAAAGCCCAGCCTGGAGACCGGCCCGGCTCCCTGGCCTCTGGGAATCCCCATCGTCTGGCAGAGGGAGAAGCGGGGTCTCCTCCCTTCCACAGCACAGGGGGAGCAAAGTGGCCCCCCTGGAGTCACCCCCCCTTGCCATCCTACTGGAGGAAGCACTTCCTTCCTAAAACCTCCTGAAGGCTGGCTGATCCTCTTGGGAGAGAGCACGCCAGTGGGGGCTCGCAGCGAAGCATTGGCCGAGCAGGCATCAAGGCTTCAGGAGCAGCTGCAGCCTTGTTCCAGGGGCCGAGGCGCCCAAGGATTCTCCAAGCTTGCTTCGTCACCAATGGCAAAGCAGACAGAGAAAAAGAATTCTCTACCCCCACCCCATTGTCTTTGCTCAAGAGACAGGTGAACATGACCCCGGTGTCATGCGAGGGGGCCTCTCCCCTTTGGGGCTCGTCTCGTGCCACTCCCCAGGGCTGAGGTCCTGCATTAGTGCCTTCTTTTGCAGGAGGGGACCTCTGAGGTTGTGGCGTCCCACCTTCACAGGTGACTTGCCCAAGGTCACATCCTGAATAAATATCTTGGGCAGGATTTGAACCTGGGGTGGCTTCCATTGTAGCATCCTCTCCACTAGGATGTGCAGAAAGCATAGCAGGGAGAAGATCCCTCATAGAGTCAGAAAAACCTAAGCAAGTCCCACTTCTGGCACATATGGTTGGGTGACCTTAGGCAAAGGACTCGAACTTGGCCCCCCCCCCCCCAGCAACTGAAATACGCCACAGCCGGTCAGCACTGGAGGAGCTGAGATCCATCCTTGGGATTTTCTGTAAAGAAGGCACCAGAACAGATTAAGCACTAGGACTAGCAATAGTAAAAGAAGAGGAGGAAAAAAGGAGGAAGAGGAGGGAGAAGAGGAGGAAAAAAGGAGGAAGAGAGGAGGAAAAAGGGAGGAAGAGGAGGAAGAAAAGGAAAAGGAAGAAGAGGAGGGAAAAAGGAGGAAGAGGAAGAAAAGGAGGAAAAGGAAGAAGAGGAAAAAAGGAGGAAGAGGAGGAAAAAAGGAGGAAGAAGAGGAAAGAAGGAGGAAGAAAAGGAAAAAAGGAGAAAGAGGAGGGAGAAGAGGAGAAAAAAGGAGGGAAAAGGGAGGAAAATGGCCACACTTGGATTAAGATGGACAGAAGGCCGTTACCTCTTCCAGAGGTTGGCAAGCTTCACCTAATGCCAGAGGACCCCCTCCCCTTGCCAGGCGTCCCACCAACTGCCCTGAATTCATTTTGCAATGGCAGCCCGAAGGAGGTGCCATCCATGTGCTTGGCCATCGCTTGGAGCTGCAAGCACAGACAGCCAGTTTGCATTTTTCCTTTGCATCTAATCATGTTGGGGGCTGAGCTGGGCTCTCTTGTCCCCCCCGCCCCAGGCCCACAGGGAGCTCATGAAAGGAATTCGGCTCGTTTTCCCCATGGCTTTCAGGCCTCGGAGCCTCCAGCGCTGGGGCAGCTGTATGAGGCTTTGCGGTAGCTCCATTTGCCATCTTGAGATGCTGCAGAAGGTCCCGCGCAGTCGTTTCTTGGAGTTGCAGTCAGATGAGCGGCTTCAAGCTGCACTTTGCTCACTACTAGCTGAGTGACTTTGGGCCAGTCACTTCTGTGGGTACGTGGGGGGTGGCGTGGCAGGGATGGGGGGTGTCAAACCAGCCGAGTCCTAGCAGCCCCGTTATGAGCTGCTGCTTTATAATTGCCACTAAACTGAATTCTCTTTCCCCTTCTCCCTCCCTCTGTGCCTGTCTCTGCCCTGTTAAAGATCAGCCTCAGATCGGCTCCCCTTCCAGCAGTTTGTCACTAAGCGCCCCACAAAGAAGTCCTATGATGATCCCTATTTAGTGATGGGGAAACCGAGGCCCTGGGAGGCAGCACGAGCCATACAGGGAGTTCCCATGGGAGCTGGGAAGAGTCCGGGGCTCCCCATCACCTGCCCATGAGGGAGTTGGGGGGCACCCCTGGGTGCCCCCAGAAGCAGCAGATGGCAGCGGCTGGGCCCGGTTCCCCATCAGAGAGCAGCTCCACCGGGGAGCCCTGAACCCTGGAGGGGCAGCCCCGACTTCCGTCCCGCCAGGAGCCCCCGATCCTCCAGGGGGACTGCAGTGCCCAAGCCTGGAAGCCCAGAGAAGGCCGAGATCCTCCTCTGGGCCCAGCTGACCTGCCAAAGGCCAGCAGCCACACTGAGCTCCCCCAGCTTTCCTCACAGCCCTTCAGGCCAGCTTCCCAGACTGCCCTGCCTGCCCGGGGCTCTCCGGCCTCCCTCGACGGCCCTCAGATCCGAGGGAGCCCTCCGGGCCGCTTTGGGAGGGAGCAGCCCGAGGCTGCCTGCAGTCTGCAGCTCCGCCTTGCCGGATCGGAGGAGACAAGAGGCGGGGCTCCTCCGTCCACACGGGGGGCGGGGTTAGCGCAGCCCAGGACACCGCCGGCCCGGGATCCGAGCCGAAGAGCAGCCAACGCTCTGCTGCCGGGAAGTTCGGGCTTCTCCTCCGCCCTCCCCCCACCCCCTTGGTGGCGCCCTGGCAAACCCAGGTGGTCCTCAGTGGGCGGCGGCAGCCTGGCCACGCCCCCCACAGACACCAGGACCGGAAGGCAGAGGTGCGGGCCGCTCCGGGCGCCCGACCTCGGTGCCGCCCCCCACCAGCAGTCCCTGGGGCTCCGGCCGGGCTCTCTTGGCCCGGTCTTTGCACTCGGCCCACCTCTCCGAGGACGTGCTCGGCCGCGTTCTCGTTTCTGCCCCCCAACGTCCCAGACATCCCCTCGTGCTGGAGCTCTCCTAAGGGCCTCCAGGCCTCACTTCCGTCGGCAGCGGGAGTGCTGACGGGCTCACGGGGTCCAAGTCCGATGGCATCTCCCTCCTCAGCCCCAGCGGCTCCCTGTGCTCCGGGGTCAGACACAGAGGCCCCCGCGGGGCCCCCCAAGTCCAGGCGCCTCCCCGCGAGCTCCCGCAGAGCCCCGACGGGCGCCTTGTGCTTGGCAGAGTGCTGGCCCAGCACAGGGGCCGCCCAAGCGGCATTTGAAGGGGAGATGCCAAACGAGGGGGTGGCCAACGGGCTCAGGGCTCCCTGGGAAGCGCCGGCAGAGGTGGTTTTCCTAGCCAATGGCCAGCTCATCTCGCGCTCCTCCAGGACACTCTCCCTCTACCAGCCCCGCCTTGGCCCGATTCTGCCCTCCAGCCAAGGTTGGGGAGGGCAGGAAATGTCTGCGCTGATTTCC
The DNA here is from genome assembly GCF_027887165.1 of Monodelphis domestica. Lineage (NCBI taxonomy): Eukaryota > Metazoa > Chordata > Mammalia > Didelphimorphia > Didelphidae > Monodelphis > Monodelphis domestica. The sequence goes on from NC_077234.1 coordinate 4,035,120, forward strand.
GGGAGGAAGGAAGGAGGAAGGAGGCTCCGCTCCGGGAAGGTTGGCCCCTGGGCAGGGGGCTGCTAATCCTTCCCAGCATGCCTCGGGGCACGACGCCCAGCTCTGGGCTCGGCTCTGTCCACGGCCGGCGGGGGAGGGGGGGCCGGAATCCTCGCCCTCTCCCCATCCGCCTTCTTTCCATCTTGTACAAGCAGCAGTCTGCGAATGGGCGCGGGAGCCGGAGCAGCCCTTTGGGGTTGTCCCCGACGGGACTCGAACCCTTGCCTCGCTGACTCCTGGCCTGGGCGGGGACCCCGGGAGGCCGCTGGCGGGCAGACAGCCCCCCGTGGTGGATGGAGGTCCCTCCGGGGAAAGCGGTTGGGCCAGGGATGGAGAAGTGATGCGGGGCCGCCCCGCCTGGAGAAGCTCCGCCTCTCTGCGGAATGGAGGCCTGACAGGGACCCGCAGGGCGAATGGGAAGAAGCCGCCCCCAGAGCCGAGGAGAAGCAGGCAGCCGGTGGCTGGGGGGGGGGGGGGGGCGGTTCTGGCTTCAAACGTGCCCTCGGACCCTTCCCGCTCTTCTGCCGCACAGGCCGTCTCTCCCGGGTCCCTTCCTGACGCCCAAGCGGGTGAGTCTAGGAGGGTCGGAAGCCCGGCCAGTCTTGGGCGCCCCCCTCCCTCGGCCGGCCGGGCCCGCCTAGTGAGAGCCTCGAGCGGCCCGTGTGTGCGGGGCTTCCTGGGGAGGCCAGATGGGCCAGCCGCGGCCGCCCGGCCGGCCGTTTCCTTGGAGAGCCCTGCTCGGAGGTGGCCCGGCCGCCCTTTGTCCTCCCGCGGGCCGCTTTCTGCCCCAGCGGGCCCGGACAAGGCCTCCATTAACTCCGGCCGGCGCGGGGGGCACGTGCCCGCCAGAATAGAATCATCCGCTCAGTGTCACTGAATACATTTACCCTCCGCAGCGTCCATTCAGGCCCGCGGGGGGCGCCCAGCTCAATAGAGACGGAGCGCCGCGTCTCCATGGCAACCGGGCGGAGAGGCCCCTCCCCCGCTTCCAGGAGAACCTTCTGATCCCCTGGACAAAGCGCAGGACCGGCCGGCCGGCCCCAGAATGAAGATGGGGGAGCCAGGGAAGCCCCCGACAAACATGGCTTTATCTCCAGGCGGGCTTCCTGGAGGCGGCACCCTTAAGGGAATGGGAAGCACTGAAAGGAAAGGAATAGGAAATGGGGGAGGGGCAGCTTCCCCCCCCCCCCAAACCGCTGGGGGTGGCCGAGAGCGTGCCCGGAAGGCAGCATCGCAGTTTCTGTCCAGGCACCTGAGGCAGAAGCCAATTGGGGGTTATTTCAGATCAGGAGCCATCCTCAGGGGACAGAGTGCGAATCCTCCCAGCCTCGCTATCTTCCTTTCAGCCCAGCCCCAATAGCTTGGGCCCCGACCCAGGATCAGAAGGGAGCTCCGAACCCCAGCCCCTCCCCCCTCCTCCGACTGCGCCTCCTCAGGGTGCTTCAGGGCCTCCTTCGAGCGCCCCCCTCGGTGGCCATGACTTCTCTCAAGGCGCACGCAGAGAATGCCCAGATCTTGCTTTGGACAAACCGCTGCCTCCCCTCCCCCGCTCATGCACAAGAGCTGAGTGCGAGGTCACGTGGGTCTCCATCTCTCAGAGAAGCTTCTAACCCCTGCCGGGGCTCCGCTCAGACGGCACCGTGACCAGGTCCCTCGTCTGCACTCCGATCTTCCTTCTCCGCGTAAGGAGGGGCGCCCCGGCCGCTCCATTGTCACAGGGCTCCAGGCAGAGCCGGGAGATTCGCACCCAGGACCGCGGGGCCAGAGCTCGCCTCTTGCCCAATGGAGCGGCCAGTCTGCCCTCCCACCTGCTTCTTTCCCTTGAAGCTGCCTCGGGACTCGCCTGGCGCCCCCCACAGGCATGTACGCGCACGTGCACACACACAGCCCCCCTTCTCTGCACGGCCTCCCCTTCTCCCAGCCAGGCAGGGCGGCGGCTCTCCCCCAGGATTCGGGGCTTGTCCCAGAGGCACTGCCGAGGCTGCAGCTTCCCGGAGAGGCCCCGGAGTGGGCACAAGAACCCATCCGTGTCAGGGGGCTGCCCAGCCCGTGTCTGCAGGGCCTGAGAGGAGGCGGCCAGCTCTGAGGCAGGGAAGAGGACAGGCTGGAGGCCAGAGACGAGACTGAGAGGAAGGGCCCATTCGTACAGCCTCCGGCCTCCCCAGAGGAGGCCCCGAAGGGCACAGAGCTATGCGGAAGGGGCTGGAGTCTCGCCTCCCCTGTGTGCCGCCCCTTTGGGGGAATAGGCCAGAGGAGGGTGGCGGGAGGGGGAGAGGCTCGAGGGGGAGAGGGTGGAGGAGGGCGAGGCTCTGCACCAGATCTCCGGAGGCCTGAGAGGGCGGTGTGAGGAGGGAGACGGCAGAGAGGGCGGAAGAGGCCGAGATGGGGGCTTCTGGGAGGGGGTGAGATTGGGGGGGGTCCCGAGGGGGTAGCTGAGCTCCTCCGGGGGGGTCCTCACTGCAGCTCTCCTCCCCTGGCGTGGCTGCCCGGCATGGCCAGAGGATGGGGCACCTCCGGCCGTGTGTCCTGCCAGGGCCGCGGGAGCACAACCTCACCCCTGCTCCTCGTCCAGGGTAGTCCTTTAAAACTCGGTGGCTGTTCAAGCGCTGAACCTCCTTACGGGGAGGAAGAGAACCAGGCCGCGCCCCGTGCCTGGCCTCAGCTAGTCTCTGGGCCTTCCTGGCATTCAAGTCCAGGATGGGCCAACCTTTGGGTCCAAAGAATGAGTTGGAGGGGCAGCGAGGTACCTCGGTGGATGGAGAGTCCGTCCTAAGTCCTGGGTTCGAATCTGACCTCAGATACTGGCTAGCCACGAGACTCTGGCGAGTTCCCCCCCTCCCCACTTGGCCTGGAGACCAAAGGGAAGGGTTTAAAACGGCTCCAGAGAACTTGTTGGCACTTCTCAGAGGGCGGCAGCGCCCATGAGGAGCCGCCCGAGCCAGCGCGTATCAGACGAGGGACTCAAACTCGGCCTCTTCGATCTGGAGTCGGCCCGCCGGGCCACCGGCGCCTCCTCTTTGCCTCAGTGGAGGTAGAGGAGGGGCTGCCATCGCCTTCTCTGGCCCGCTTGACAGATGGGGAAACTGAGGCGGCTGGGGCTCATTCCTTCCCCTCCAAAGGCCTTTCGTGAAGGATCGATGACTCGAATCCCGTCATGCCCAGCCCTCGTGTCCCCCATCGACCCTGCGGCTGCCGCCAGAGCTTCCTTCCCGGGCAGAGCCGTTGGCCCCTTCCAGCCATCTCCTGCCCTCTTCCTGGGCGCCCGGGAAAGCCGCAGGCGGACAGGGCGGCTGCTCTGCCGTCCGCCCCATCCCTGCCTTTGTTTTATGCTTTTCCCATAAAGTTCCTGTTCATCCTTTCAGGCCACCTCCTCCAGGAAGCCCTCAGGATCTCTGCCATGTCTACAATAGGCTGTGGCTGGGCTCCCCTCCAAGGCCACGTCCTTTGTTTTAGGATCATTTCGCAGGCAGAAGAGGGCTACGGGCCAGGGGGCTGATGGCTAGATTGGAACCCAGGACCTCCCATCTCCAGGCCTAGCACTGTGCCCGCTGAGCCCCTCAGCCTGACTTGGCACTCTCCCTTGTGCCATGATTTGGCCCCTCCACAGCAGCCTCTGCTTGACCAGAACAAAGCCTCCTCCTCCGGGCAGCAGAGGGAGGGAAGGATTGCAGCCTCCCAGAAGGGCCCTATGCTTCAACACTGGGGGAGGGGGGCAGCACAGCACCCTGGGCTTGGACATGCCTGGGTCTGGGTTCAAATCCTTCCTCAAGCGCTTGCTCGTGGGGGGATCCTTCCCTCCTGCCCCTCAGGGGCTTTTGGACTCGCCAGACCCTCGGGTCCCCTCCAGCTCAGCACCCACGAAGGGAGGGGACTCAGCAGGCCAGTCAGTCAACCCCCACTGAGGCGCGAGCCGGGGTCCAGCGTCCTGGCGAGACCATCCCAAGTCCAGGGAGGAGAGACTGAGCCCAGCCCGGCCCGTCGGTTCCAGGCCCCCCCCCCCCCCCCCCGTGTCCGGGACGCCCGGCTGGGGAGTCTTCAGAGAATGGGCGTGCAGTAAAGGACCTCGAACTCGCATCCCGAGACCGCCGGTGAGTGAGGCGGGCTCCCAGCGATCCTGAGGACTGCGGGGGGGGGTCTGCGGTGGGCTGCCCCCCTCCACACGGGTCCTTGCAGAGTGGGGGCGCCCATCCCCCAGGTGGCCCCCCAAGTGTCTGAGGCGAGTGAGGCCTTGATGGAGAGAGATGTTGCGCAGGATCCGCTCTCGGAGCCCCACAGCAGGCTCGGGCCGGAGGGCTGGATTCTGAGGCCGAGGAACCGGCGTGGACGCCCGAGCACGTGGGGACGGACCCCCCATTCCCCGTCTCACGCGGCTTCCGGCCCTTTCCTGACAGCCTTATGCAGCAGCCGCCATGGGGCAGCCTCTGGGACAGGCGGGAGCAGTTCCTGCCCTCAGAGGAGCCGCACAAGAAGGAGGACCGAGCGGGGGAGAGGCCGAGCCGCCTTTGAAGGCTACGAGGGGCCCTTAGGAAGCCCACGGGAGACCGACAGGAGAAAGGGGGACCCGCCAGGCCAAAGGCCCGGAGGTGGGAGATGGCGGCGCCATTCACAGAATAGTTGGCGGCTCATCGGGACCAGAATGGAGGGCGCCGAAGGGCAACGAGGAGGACCAAGCCCGGAGAGGCAGGCGGGAGCCGACGTGGGAGGACGGAGTTCCGGAAGGAGAACTGGCTGGTCGGTCCTCAAGGGGATGAGCCGCCGTTGGTGGGGGAGGACTGTGGGGTCGGACCCTCCCTTTGGCAGCTGGGAGGGGCGGACAGACGGGGCCTGGGATGGGGAGATGCCGGGGGACGCTGGGACGGGGCTCGGGGGGCCAGCGCTGAGGCAAGCCAAGCTGGAAGAACAGTCGCACCCAGGCCTCCGCGAATGCCCACAAAGCGGCTTCCTAGGAGAGGCCGGCCGAGCCCAGGCGAGTCACGAGCTCCTGCCGCCAGGAAAGAGCCGAAAGCTCCCCGGCATGCCGGACAGCCTTCCCGAAGCAGCGTCAGGCAGGGAACCGAGGGGCAGCCGGAAGCCTGTGGGCCAACTCCAGAGAGTGGAGGCTGCTGGGAAACTGGGGAGTCTGGGCAGGCCCAGGGTGCGCCCCTCTGCAGGCCGTGTGGCACCATCCCAGCTTCCCCCACTTCCAGGGCTCAGAGTTCCCAGGAGCCTCTGCTGGAGGAGGCGGCCCCTCCCCAGACTATCCATCCTCGGCCTCCTCCCCTCCTCCTTCCTCTGGCCTCCATCCCGGGCTCCAGTGAGATGAAGTGGCTGCTGGGCCTTCCTGTGCCTCGAGGGCGAGGGCTGCCTTTCTGCGGGCCTCCAGGAAGAGCTTCCTCAGTGCTCGCTGACCGTCTGGCAGGTTCTGGGAATCGCCGATGGAAGGAGACTTCTGGGCTCTGCCATGCCTGGCCGGTTCCGACCTGTGCCCTGCCCAGGAGCCCAACGGCAATTTGCGGTTTGCCCCGAGAGCCAAAATCTCTCTCAAGGACTGACGGTGGCCCCTGGGAAGAAGCGAAGGGGGGTGTTCCTGAGCAGCCTGGGGGGGGGGGGCAAGGAAGCTTTTCTCTCCAAAGCTCCGGCCTCTGGGTCCCCGAGTTCAGCTCCCCTGTGTCAACTGGTCTTGGTGGTGATTGGAATGGCCGTGGCAGGGTCCAGGGAGAGTCGGGCGCCGCAGTGCCCTAGGAACCAGGCTAAGAGCCTTGGGGTTAAAGCCTGCTTCCCATTCTTAACAGCGGGGCAGACCCCACACACCTGTGTAAAAGGCACTCTTTACTCCACCCCCCCCCCCATTTTACAGATGAAGAAACTGAGGCTGAGAGAGGGGAAGAGGCTGACAAATTCTCACTGTTCTCCAACTCCAAATTCAGGGCATTTTTCTTGGTTTGTGAAATGTCCAACTTACATAGCTACATAGCCATGAGTGGTGGAGCCCAGACCTGGGCAACCTCAGCCATTCCCTCAGTCCTCAAATGTTGCCTAGGAGGCAGCATCCAACAGGAGACTTTCTCAGATTTAGGGTTGAGGTCCGAGGTTCAAATCCTGCCTCTGCCCTGTGTGAATGCTTGGGCGAATCTTGGTTTAGACTCAGCGATCTCTCTCCAGGGTCCCTACCATGCTTGGACTTCAGCAAGCCAGCAGAGAAGGACCTGTGGTGACACTATTGTCCCTGGGATGGAGAGGCCCCACCTCCGCCTCCATCCCTGCCCTTCCCTTTGGTCTGCCAAGAGCCTGGGCTTGTCAATGGAAAGTAATGAAAGCTGGAGGGGATGTGGCAAAGTCGGACATTCATGCACTGCTGGTGGAGTTGTGAATTGATCCAACCATTCTGGAGGGTAATTTGGAACTATGCCCAAAGGCGATAAAAGACTGTCTGCCCTTTGATCCAGCCATAGCACTGCTGGGTTTGTGTCCCAAAGAGATAATAAGGAAAAAGACTTGTACAAGAATATTCATAGCTGCGCTCTTTGTGGTGGCCAAAAATTGGAAAACGAGGGGCTGCCCTTTGATTGTGGAATGACTGAACACATTGTGGTATATGTTGGTGATGAGACATTATTGTGCTCAAAGGAATGATGAGCTGGAGGGATTCCACGTGAACTGGGACGACCTCCAGGAAGGATGCAGAGTGAGAGGAGCAGAACCAGGACAACATTGTACAGAGACGGATACATTGTGGCACGATCGAACGTAACTGCCTTTGCTACCAGCAGCCATGCAGTGACCCAGCACAATCTGAGGGACTTGTGAGCAAGAAGCTCTCCACATCCAGAGGAAGAACCGTGGGAGCCGAAATGCAGAAGAAGAACACCTGCCTGATCACATGGGCCGAGGGGATAGGGCTGGGGATGGAGACTAAATACACATCCTAATGCAAACACCAACAACCCGGAAATAGGTTCGGATCAAGGACACAAGTAATGCCCAGTGGAATTGCACGTAGGCTACGGGAAGGGGGAGGGGAAGGAGGGAAATAATGTAACCAAGGAATAATGTTCTAAATTGACTAAATAAATTTAAAATTAAAAAAAAAGAGCCCGGCTTGTCTCTTGTTGAGCAGTTGATGTCATGGAGCATCTCTCTCGGGAGGGAGGCAAACAGCCTGCTGCAGGGAATGAAGATTTCCAGCAAACAGAGAAAAAGTTCAAGGGAGAAGCATCTCCGCATGGCTCCCTGGTGCCTCTGGGCTGCCTTCATTAGCCAGGAAGAGTTCAAAAGCACACGGATTCCCCTCTGGAGAGGAAAGACATCGATTGGGCTTAAACCTGGGGCTGGCCGGGCTCTGGCAGCCTGAGAACAGCTTCCAAACTCTCCTTCTGTGAAAAGGCAGAAGCCCTGCCCGAGGGAGCCTGGGGCCAAGGCTCGAGAGTGGCCCCCTGGGCAGCCGTGGCACTGGGGGGGCACCGCATGGCCCAGAGAGGCCTCCTGGTGCCCTTTCCTTGACTTGCCCCAGGCCAGAGGCTCTGGGCTTCTGGGCCCCCCAAACCCTCTGGACCCAGCCAAAAGACCAGGGCAGAAGAGCCTGGAGTGGCCCCAGTGCCAGCTGGCTCTGCCCCTCCTTACTGCTCCTGAGCTCTCAGACCAGTCGCTCCCTGATCCCGGCCCACTTGGTGCCCCATCTCTGGAGAGAAGGGGCTGAACTTGCACCCGGGACTCCTGGATTCTAATTCTGCTTCAGGATGATTTTTTTTTAATGCATGGAAATCTGTTTTAGCTCCCTTTGCTGCTGCCAAAAGCAAAGCACAGCACATGCGCTGCCACAAGTGTCTATGGTCAAGTGAAACATCTTTCCCCCTTGGCTGTGTTTAAAGATAGTCTTAGCACAGCGGGGTGACTCATGGATAGAGGGCCAGGCCTGGAGACAGAGGTCCTGGGTTCAAATGTGACCTCAGGCTTTTCCTAGATGTGTGACCTTGTGCAAGTCATTTAACCCTAACCACCAAGCCCGGATGGGACAGATGCTCGATTCTAAGAAGGTAAAAGGTAAAAACAAAGAGCTGCTTCTCCTTCTGCCCCTTTTAGGCTGGCTTCCTCATGGCTCCTCTGGAAGCTTCTCTTTACAGCCTGGTGATTGTACAAATGGTGCCCCCAGGTCTGTGTGCTCCTTTGCCTCAGTTTACAAAAGTGCTCCAAATCATTTCTCCTAACAGCAAGGAAATCGTTCTCTCCATTCTGCTCCCTTCTCTCGCAGCCATTCCCTGCAGCCTCCTTTCTGAGGGCACATTTCTGTGTCAGAGATCATCGCCGGGCAAGGCTCCCCCCACCGGACACCTGCCCCTCCAGGCCGCTGACCCGGGGAGGAAGGCCACCAATGGTTGGATTCCTTGACTTTCCTTGAGCCCTCCCAGCTCAGGTCCCCCTCAAAGTAGCCCAACAAAACCGAGTGATGTTTCGCACTGAGGGCCCGGCCCTTCCTTGCCAAGGGATTCCTCGGGAGAAGGAAAAAGGAGGAGGATAGGAGGGCCTCGGAGAGTGCCAGCGGGCCTCAGGCCTTGGCGCAGGCTCTGCTGCTTCACAGCTGTGGGACTCCCCGGCCTGAGCTTCTCCATCTGTAAAATGGGGCACTGACCGGCGCTCTGAGGCTTCTCCCAGGGGCACACCAGATAGTGGGATACCGGCATGGACACACCATGCTGAACACGTGGTGCACTCAGAGGCCCCACCTCGCCTGTGCTGGGGAGGAGCTGGATGGAG